>NW_010563961.1:0-63091 GCF_000687285.1 Phaethon lepturus | reverse complement strand
GCTTGAAAGAAGAACACTTCAACTGGGGATGGTAGTAAATAACAGTTAAAAAAAAAAAAAAAAGAAAATGGAAACAACAAATTTCTTAGGCTCAAATCCTGGCAAGTACTGAGCAAATATTTCCCTTTTTTTCATCTTTAATCTCCAACTTTTGGATTTTTGAAGTGCTACACGTACATACCTCGGTGGTCTGCATCAGCCCTGGCTGATCATGAGACCAACACAACACCGCTGAATTTCACAGGTCCATGCATTCCTCTATCCTCAGGGGCCAAGGAAAGTACCTTCCAATTCAGAACATTTGAGTTCAGTGCTCAGTCAAAGAGAGAATTTACTTGAAACAGAACCTAAAAAACAAATCCAAAATTTGCACCCCCTCTATGAGCACCTATGACCACTGTGATTTACTGTTTTAAGTAACCACTGTGATTTACTGCCTTAAGATTTAATAGAGGTGGGTTTGTTCCTCTAATATTTTTGTATGTGTTTATTTTAAGAGCTCAGAAAATGTTTTCAACAGCTTTTTAATCACATGCTAATTTCTAGCTGTATCTCTCAAATTAGAAAATCAGGAAATAACACCCAACTATTGGAGCACAGCCAATGTGAAAAAAGTTTTTGCCTACAGGACAAATATGTATAATAGATTATCTGGGTTCTGTGCAAAAAAACCACGCTGAATACAAGTCACTGAGATTCAGTTTTTCATAAAGTGACCCCCCACTTTTATTCCTAGTTTAAAAGCTCTGAGGCCCTTATTTCAGAGATTCTGGCACCCATCTCCCTCCTGCAGAGTACAAGGCCTCCAGGAAAAGGGGCCAAAGAGAATTGACCTTCTGCCCACCGAGGTAAATGGAAAGTTTCCCACTACTTCAGTAGTAAATAAGGCCAAGGAACATTTGTCAGATGTGGTGTAGCTGAAAATTAGGACACATTTCTCAAAATTCTGGCCACGGTTTACATGCACTTCAGTTTCTTCATGTTCAAGGTGACTTGCTTAGATCAGTTGCAAAGCTTCAGTCGTTAGTTCTGCCGAACGCCTAATTAACATTACTCTTATCCTTGCTGCAGTCACTAAGCACATTGCTTTGTGCCTCCATAATCTGAAATACTCAGTGGACCAATAAAAAGTTTGCTACAGTTCCTTTTAATACCTATTTAGGGGCTCCCAAATAGTGGTACTGTATCACCTGCAGCAACCGAGCAGCCTCTCGGTGCTGGGAGACTGGCAGTCCTCCCTGACCCCAGCCCTGCTTCCAGCAGGTACCGCAGCCACTGGCGATCTCCAAAGCAGCTCAGCCTGGGCAGCACTGGTCGCTCCATCCTCTTCAACCCAAACAAACTGGAAAACTCTTCACCTTCGGTAAATCTCAGCTGTTCGGTAACACTGCTCATAGCTATTCTTACAAGCAACACTCAAAACTAAGAAAACACTGCAAATCAATCTCTATTTAAGCATAAAGATGCGCACAGAAAGCTTCTAAATTTCACATCTCCTAAGAGCTGCTTACGCGGTGTAACACATGCTAGTAATTTCTCTTCTGAGATTTCTGGGAAAAAAAGGGGGGGGAATGCAGCCAGATGTTTCTTTCTTTCTTTCTGCTTTTGCTGTCAGATGAGACAGTCATCTAAGTTCAGGATTCAGCAACGGGCTTGAAACACTGCACTTCATAAACATTAACACAATTAGGCAACATGCCAGTCCACTCCTCTTACCAACCAACACTGAAGGGCAAAAAAGAAAAAATCTCCGTGGGCATCCCCTTATGTATTTACAATTTCCAGAGCGGGGTTTAAACGGGTACTCACAGAAGGAAGCCTGCCTGAGCTGGGAGCTTCTGCTCCGCTCCATGTTACTTCCCACCGAGGAGCTGCAGAGCTTGGCTGCTAGCAAAAGACAGATTAGAAATGGAGCTGCCAAGTGTTAATAGTGCTAGGCAACCGGGTTTTATTGAGAGCGCAGAAAGACCTTCAACCTCACCCCTCATTTTGGAGCAAATAAATGCCAGAAACGGAAAGTGTACAAGTTATTAAAATATACAAATTTTACCTTCACTGCCAGAAGTGATCATGCTTGTGCATAATAATTCCAATGATCTACAATAAGCTAACATCAAGTTTTGCTAAAAGGCTATTATAAAACAAGGACAAAAACCAACCCACCCATATTTAAAATTTTAAAGGAGGATCATTAAAGTATATCAAAGAGTAATGAAGTAATTCAAAATTTAAAATGCAATCCTGACTAACCAGGTTCAATATGAATGTTATTTCCTATGTATTACATAAAAACTTCAATAGAATTTCACTGCTAGCTGGTTCTGAACTATTTTTTTTCCCCTTAACTGAGCAATTAAATTCCAGAAGCAAAGCTCTCAGTAATTCTGTCACTGCAGTTCTCATGTTCAAAGTGCTTTCTGGGCATTAAACCCCCCAGCAACCCAAGGAAGTCAGTAAGGAAATGTTAACATTCCCATTTTACACAAAGGAAAAAAATGAAACAGATCCTCCAGAGTTTTTATCCAAGATCAGAGAAGCAGTTTTGATTATACACATACTTAGGGACAGATAATCCAGGCTGTGGCTCAGCAAAACATTTCTATTTAATAAAGCTCTTAATCACTTGTCTAGAGACGTAAATGTTCCTGTATTCAGTTCAAAGGAGTATGCGTGGTGTTAAATGAATATAATGATGGAGCCCTAACAAACAGAGCCTCACAACAGCATGCACCAAGGAAGAAAAAGCCCCAGCGAGCAGGCTTTTGGGTGAAGCCGGGGGGATATAATCTTAAAAATCCTGAAGGGCTGGAGCTAGGAGCTGGGCCAGAGCCAGAGCCTTTAAGCGCAGAGCGATGACAAGGAAAGCAGAGACACAACAGCCATATCTGCGCTAGTAAACGGAGAAGAGCTGCGGGACCTTCTTGGGATTTGCAGTGCTATGATTCATACCGTTAAATTGCTCAGAGGGGGCCCTGACAGGCTTTTGGCTGGGATAAATTGCTCTCCCCCAACCACCACTTCGGTGTGGCTCAGGCGTTACCACGAGCCCGGGACATTTCTCAACAGGTAGCACACACACAGCCACGATTTTTTGGACGCGGTGCAGTGTCACCCTCACGGGCACAAGCCTCCCCGTGCCAGCTGGTCACAGTGCTCCCAGACATTCACTCTACTTGGGCAGAGGTACTTACAGGAATCAGTGCAGCCCGTAGACCAGCGACGATATTCTGGTTTTCTGCTACAGCCGGCGGTGGCGGGGGCTCCCCCAGCCTGTAGAACTAGCACAGGGACGACAAACCACGTCTGCTTTTTTCAGTCTGAATGCACGAGGGTAGACGGCAGTGACGGGACACAGTGACTACAGGATCCAAACAAACTATATCCAACCACTGTGAGCAACATACAGCTCTGACTTACACATCGCTGGACATCTCTGCGACTCCCAGCAGTGGGCCAGCAAGCTGGGGTCACACACAGGGCTTGTTGGCTGTCACGGGAGCTCGATGCCGAGCTGTGTAGATACTCATTTAACATTAGCATCTGTTTGCTTGGCGGGCTCCAAAGGCAATTCAGCTGACAACTCTGAATTTGCCTCTGGGTCTGTCACAAGACCATATAACTGCGGGACTTGTAGGAGTGCTTGATACTTCTTTGATGAAGATCACGCACATCATAATATGCGAGATCCATTCTAAGCACCCTTTGAAACCAGTGTTTGTGACCTTTCAGAATTATCCAGGTAGTATGGCTGGCTTAAGTCTATAAGCTAAAGCCAAGCACAAAGATCATGTAATTAGTTGTTCTTGCTTGCATCAAGATCTCTTCAGCAAGTTCATATAATGATCCCAAGACCAGAAAAATCAGATTTTTTTGTGTTAACATGGGGTGCTGCTACTGATAGAACACCAAAGGCTGCTCCTAAGCTAGTCTAAAAATGAACAGGACGACCGTTCTGTATCAGCTTCACTATCAACCCTCCTAGTCTGTTTGATATGAGAATGGAAATAATATAAAAATTTCGTAGTGGCTTACACAACTTTACATTGGTCTAAAAGCTCATCTCATAAGATTCACTTCATGAAAGGCCAAAGTCTTTATATATATATATATATATGTACGTATGTATGCAACTAAATAAATGTGAGGAAAGATGGAATTACTCATGTGCTTAAAAGGAAGAGCATGCTAAATTACCCTATTATGTCAGGAACTAGAAGAACTCCTGGCCCTGAAAGACTAAATTCTAGATAGCTGGAGTGTGCAAAACCCAATGATAAATTTGCCCTCAAGTTTAAATGCATCATATTTCTATAATTACTCATTAAAAAGAGTTACTTAAAGAACAGAAGGCATTAAAAATCAATGCACCTTTCCCCAGTCTGTGTCTGATAAAGAAACTTCAAACACTGTTAACAGCCTCAGGAAACAAACATTCCTGTTTGCAGATATTCCCAAAAGACATCAATTATATAACAGGACTAGATCAGCATATATTACAAATGCTACGGACAGTGTCTAAAACAGCAGCTGTTTGCTGGTCAGGCAATTTCAGATTTTTTTCCTACTCTAAGGAATGTAGCAGCATGCAGCTAACCCAGTAATTACATAAAACAGCCCTGAAAGCTCTTTCCAGTCTAATAATACAGTATTGCGAGTGGGCACTCGGACCATTCCCACTGCGTTCACAACTGGAAAACACGGACTTCAAAGCTTCAAGCCTACCATGTTTTAACACTAAGCGCAATCATTCCTTCTTCATCAAAAGGTTAAATGCCAAATATAGCTTCTGCCAGCATACTGCTAAAGCTGGAAAGTTAAAAAAACCAAAATAGTCTGTAAAAACAAACATCAATAGGTCAGATTTCTGTCTCTTCTACAAAGAAAGACCTAGAGGCATTTTCTTAGGAGCCTCCCCAGGTCAGGAGAGCTTCAAAGCATATGGCGGTGGCTCACAAATCGGCAGGCATCTCTCCCAAGGCCATGCCTCCTGCAGCCGTACAGTTTGAGAGCTGCTAATTTGCAGCCCACACAGATAAGGTTTAGACATCTAAGCCCCTGAAAGAAGTGCAAGGCTTCCAACCCCCTCCCAATATCCTTGACGCTGTTCCTTGCAATCATCGCCAGTCGTTAAAACACAGTCCACAGTAATTACCGCTGCGCTCTCGAAGCAGAGCGGCCTTTGCTGCAATACGGCAATTCTGAGGCACGAGGCCAACCGAAGCCTCAAGTCTATTTTAATCCCACTATAATTATAAATGATGGATATGTAGTTGAGATGCTTCGGAATTTTTGTGTGCATGAGGGTGTATTTATGCATTGCAGAAGAGCACTGCGGAGGAATATCTGAGCTAGTACTGACTCAGTTGGCATCAGAGCCAATAAAACCAGGTTGGCACGACGCTGCGCCCAAGACATGGCTGCTGTCAGGACACGTTGGCTGTAGAGCCAACTACAAAATACACCTTTTCAGCATCCTCCAGTAAGCAATGTTGACATATCCATTAAATACAGAATGAAGAGAAAAGGTGTTGACAGGTTTCTCTGAGGCAAAGCAGCAGAGAAACACACTGGTTAGTTGTTCGAAGGACCGTGATAAGGGCAAAGTTTTACCCAAGTCGGAACTGCAGAGTAGACGCAGGAAAGTTTGCCAAAGGCTGGTTGAGTGGAGAGAGACAGCGCGTTCCCCAGGCCTGGCACCAGCTTGCTGTTGCCGTTAGACCTTCACCCTGCAGTGAAGGGGACAGATACGGACCCAGACACCATTTCTTAACTCTGGAAGAAACAGGCTCACTACAAAAATATTTTTAGTTCACATTGTTATCCCTAAGTGATGCCATACTTATCAGACAAGTAGCAAATAAATCCCTTTTACTTCAGAAAGCAACACGTCACTGCACTTCACTAGGAACATCACCTCAGACCAAATACATGCTGGTTTTACTTTAATAGCCTTGTATGAGCTTGCACAATTAGCAGCTAATTCACGTGAGAGGTTTGCACTAACTGGAGGGTCCAGTGTGAAGCAGTGTCGTATTAAATATATTGTAAGTACTAAGTACACTTTGCACTGAAACGAGTAAGGAAGAGTTCTGTAATTATTTACACTACAGGCCTTCTCCAGATCACAGCTGTTGCATATTGTTTTCTTCCCAAACAC
Organism: Phaethon lepturus; assembly: GCF_000687285.1. NCBI lineage: Eukaryota > Metazoa > Chordata > Aves > Phaethontiformes > Phaethontidae > Phaethon > Phaethon lepturus. The sequence goes on along the minus strand of NW_010563961.1, from coordinate 56,934 downwards.
CAAAGTTTTGTAGAAACAAAATAATTTCCTCAGGATGCTGTCATTCAGAGAGGATCAAATCAGCCTCCTAAATCTTAGTCTGCTGCCTTAGAATATATGTCAGCTCAACAAATTGTTGCCTGTTAGCTATTCACATAGGTGTTCTTGAACCTCCTCAGTTTCTAAGCAAAATGCGGACTTCACATCACTGGAGTGTCATTCAAGTGGAATCAACAAGCAATTGTGTAAGCAATGCTTCATGACAAATTTTGTCTGTGCTACCTGAATATTTAGACAAGGCATTCACTACATGTGAGGGAGAAATACAAATTTCACCTTAAAAAAAAAATTTACAACATCACAGAATCTTTAGGCTGGAAGGGACCTTTAAAGGCCATCTAGTCCAACCCCCCTGCCATGAGCAGGGACATCTTCAACTAGAGCAGGTTGCTCAGAGCCCCGTCCAACCTGACCTGGAATGTTTCCAGGGATGGGGCATCTACCACCTCTCTGGGCAACCTGTGCCAGTGTTTCACGACACTCATTGTAAAAAATTTCTTCCTTATATCTAGTCTAAATCTATTCTCTTTTAATTTAAAACCATTACCCCTTGCCCTATCACAACAGGCCCTGCTAAAAAGTCTGTCCCCATCTTTCTTATATAAGCCCCCTTTAGGTACTGGAAGGAGTACATCATCACGAGTCCTGCCTTGGAGTCTTACCACAAAGGGAGATAGCGCTTGTTTCAATCTTCCATCCTTAGAACAGATGCCTGAAGAAAGTAGCTATGGCCTGCAAATTCTTTACCTCTGTCTCTCTTCCAAAGTCCTACAAAACTCCCAGATTAAGGCAAAAAGAGCTTGCAGAAAGACATGAGGAAATACAGGGACACTAATTTAGGCTAAACTATCCTACCAGAGGTAGGCACAGCTCTGGAGGCACAATCCAACCCTCAATAAGGACCTCAGGATTTGACCTGTCCCTTGAGTACACTGACACAGGAAAGCTGAAACAGGCAGCAAAACTTCTTTTCCCAGTGATTTTGCACAGATTTTTGAGCTCCTTTCAACAGAAGAAATTCTTTTATCTGCCCACTTCCATCCCACTATTGACTGTTCCAAGTACACCCTGGGAAACTGTTGGCCATAAACATCCTACCATCAAGCAGTCACTAAAGAAGTTCCTTTCTCAGAAAATAGACAAATGAGAATCATTATCGTAAAGGCCCTATTATGAGGAAAGACATTTATTGTTGCACTAATGTTTCTCCCGATGATGTGAGATGAAGAGTCTTTCAAAAGATGTCAGAGTAGTACCTGGCCAGTTAGAGCTAAAAGCATACCGATAGCTTCAGAAAGTCAGCATCAAACCATATAAAAAGTGATATTTTTGACAAAGGAAAGCAAAATGCTATGAACCACCCAGAAAAACCTCATGCTTTTCATCTGTTTTTTGAGTAGCCGATAAGATTTATGAAACAGCTGGTAAAATAATGACGGAAAGAGGCCAGTAAAACTACACAAAGCTAAGAGAAACTGCCTTGTACTAATTAGAAACAACGTGCAGTCTGATGACACTCTATAGACTTCAATTACCATACTCGGCAGGAAGGAGCTTTCAAACATCTGTATGATGATTATTCTCCACTGGGATGTCATTTACAGTGCAAAGTATTAAAAACAGGGCCAAAAAATCAATTATAATCTTTGTAAATGAGCATATTCTTGATCCAAGGGATTTGAACTTGTGTGTGGAAATTGGCTTTAAAAGGAGAGACAGAAATGGATTTGACAATGAAACGAGCAACCCCCGCATATCTGATCTGCACAAAATTAAACTTAAGGATCATTAAATAATAATTTGTATATAAAGTGCAAGAACAAAAGAATATTATTAGAAGTCAAGCCTAACAAAGCAATAACTAACCACATGCGAAGTTGAAGCAGGGGCTTTCTTTATTTAAGTTTTTAGGTGAATATCCAGAAACACTGTCCATTGACCAGGATTACTTGGATGAGTAAAGATATGTACACACTAGGCCGGAATACAAATCAGATCTTTTATTGTGCTAAATTGTTCTAAACAATTATTTTCATATTTACATAGAAAAACACAAACATGCAAAAGTAATAGGAACAGTAGGAAGCAACCAATAGCCAGTGAGAATATTTTATCTGCTCACTATTTAATGCATTAGTGCAGAGAATTAAGGATTCTACCCTGTAATCAAAGGAAACCAAAATAATGTGGAAAAATGTAAATTACCAGAGAAAAATATAAAAATGTAAATTTATCACTGTAAAATGAAAAAAAAACCCCACAACCAAACAAAAAAGGTTGTTCGAATGGAATTGAAGGTTTTCTTTTCTCATTTACTGATTTTCAGACAAGTCTCTTCTCTCAGAGAACATGCTTAGAAGGTATGAGAAAGCAATGCTGTTTTATACAAGAGCAAATGGGAACAGCAATGGTCAACTGCAGAAAATGGCTAGAAAATTTGCCAGTCATTGCACCAGAATCCTTAATGACGGTACAAAATCTGGCAGTGTTAACCTGACACTGCAGATCACCGATATGACCAAGCACCAGAAGTATTTTGTACAGTGCGATGAATATAACTTTTTCTCTTGGAGGCAAAACTTACTTGCCTTTGTAAGGGTAGATTAATGACCTACCAATATACTGCTGTACTTTAAGAATCTTTTAAAGCGTGAACTCACGTGGAGTGCAGACTCTTGCTCGCTGAGCAATGCCAAAAGCATGCTAGTCCTGGGCTCTAAAGGTCGTCTCCTAGTAATTAAGGAGGTACTAACCTAAGGCGTTGGTTTTGACCTTTAAAGACCTAAGCAATCTGGAAATCTAGCCAAGAGACCAGGCTTTCTGTGCACTTTCCTCTTTCTTCTCCCCTTTCGCTTTTAGAGTGATGATTAGAGAGAAGCTGTCAGTTCCCCTCTGACATTCTGTCATTTGGTCAGGCAGGACCTGGACCTATTAAACTCTCATTCAAACTTCACAGCTCATTTCTCCTGGAGGGTACCTGGGGAGAAACGTAACAGGATATCCTGGAAGAGTTGTTTTATGAAGTTACCACTGTTTTGTAGTAGTCTACTATGCAGATAAGCAATTTTAAAATGATAGAGGAATTTTTACAGTTAAGAAAAAGAAGTCAGTCCAGAACATAGGACGAAATCCCAACCAGCTGCATATCATCAAAGATGGAGGATGCTTTCACAATCCCTGGCCTCTTCATTGCCACAGAACATCATGGCTCTCGCTGCTGTTCCGGAAGAAGAAACTGCACAACGTTTTTAATATCATGTACTCCACAGCATTAAAATAAAGTCTGAATGTCACATGAAAATTCAAGATAACTAGGTTAATGCAGGATGTCTGCAGCAGAATTTGAGCAGCACAGCAGTCTCCGAAGCTATTTTGAGCAGCAGCAACTACTTAAGTAGAATCAGCGAGTGGCCACATCCCTTATTGTTGGGAATAACAAAGCTGGCACACCTCTAACAGGCTACCTAGGGATTACTTCAGCTAAATGCAGCTTTGTTATCAAAAAAGAAAAGGATTTTTTTCAGCCTGACAGCACCATAAAAACTCTTGTTCCTACTGAATGACACATGAATAGAGATTGGCGTTTATAATTTTCTGCTGGTTAAAGTCTCATTCTTGCTCCCGTTGAACTAAATGAGGCAAAACTGCCATTGATTTCAATCAGATTGCCAGTAGACCTTAAAGATACTAACCATCAGCACTTATTAATATGGAATTATCAGCGGAAAACATATTGACTAGCTGATCTAAATACTTTATCTTCATTCATCAAAACACTTACTCCAAATGAACAAAGACAGAAAACTGAACCCAGACCAAAGGTCATGCTGAACTTACAAATTGCACAGACTGCGGATACACGTAACCAGCAGCAGCAGAATGTGTACTCCACCCAGTCAAACCAATAGACATAGTATTAAATGGGAAACACACAGCACATCCCCCCTCGGGTTCCTAGCAGTTCAAATTCTGCCTCAATCAAAAACATCCTCCACCTTTTCACATAAAATATGAAAAAGCCATAAAAATAATTTCATACAACCAGCTGCTTATTTGCTGAAGGCCTTTAAAAATAAAAGCCAAAATCAACTTGTGACTATAAATGCTACAACTCTCATAAAAAGCTCTTAAACTCCATTAGTATTATTTGTAACTTCAGAGAAATAATTAATGTACTATAAAGGAGAAAAAAGAGTGGTAAAAATTCTGAATCTAATTATATGAATGGTATTCTATATACACTTAATTGCATAGCAGTAACACAACCACTTTCATTACTCTTTATAGCTTTAGATGCCCATTAGCACAATCCCCAAGGTTCCTTATGAATAATTAGATTAGGAAACGGGGACTCTCTGATGAAACGCAATAGGATGTGATGCTTATGAAACAGCACATCTTGAATCCAGATGCTGACATGACAACATCATGAAGAGCTAATTTGCACATCCAAATTAATACCATCATGATGATAATATAAAAGAAAGATATGCATATAAAATGAGCTACTGAAAATGATGTCAAAAAACCTGAGGTACTTACATTACAAAAATACATCTTTTTGACATTTTAACCCAGTTGGAAAGGTGTAAATAGACTAAATGTCATATTCATGAGCATAGAGCTACTTAAGCAGACTTACTAGAATTTAATTCACTATTTGGCAACACATGGGCAAGCTGTTTAATAAATAGTTATACCCATCAAACATGTGCAGCACTCACATAAACAGGTGAATAAATTTCATTACATTTTATTAAACATCTGTTTCCATTTGATACACTGTTTATGCATTGTTTGGTGCTTCTCAGGTATATACCATCAACAAAATCAGCAGTGATATATTTTTTGAAGGATCTCTATATGGGGCATCAAAGACACAAACAAACGGGGTTTAAAAAATATTTTAAAGAGAGTCATTTGTGCAGCTGTCATTAGTTGTGTGTCTGCATATTTACATGTCTGAACAGTTAAGAAATTCCTCCCTCAAATCCACTTAAAAGAAAATAATGGGATGTCCATAGACTCTACCATTTGCTACCTGGACATAAATGTCCAAGAAGTCTGCTCCTCCTACATTTCACAGCATGTAATGTACATGTATCCTGTTTGCCCTATGCATTTGAGAATGTCTTCTGCCTAAAGGATTTTCAACTTTTAAAAAAATCTAAATTCACATCAAGCTCATGGGATCTCTTTAGAATAAAAAAAACATTCTAAGGAAACTCAGAGGAAATGCTAATACTGTTGAAAAGGATATGGCAGAAACAGAAGGAGGGTAAAAGTGAATAGATGAGACACAAGCAAGAGACATGATAAAGCAACAATTTGTGCAAACTTAATCATTTGAAATTTTCTTCTGATACAAAAATAAGGAAAATATCATTAAACGAAAAAAATCATACTTGAAGCTAATATTAACAATGTTCTACACTAAGTATTTAGGAATCCTCTACAAAATACCACTAAGATAAGGAAATCAACAGGATTCAGGCAAGATGTACGCAGTTATGCACTTATCCAGAGTAAGCACTAATAATGACAGAAGTTCACTAACTGGGACAGAAAGATGTATTTTAAAAACAACAACGAAACACTCAAAACAATCCCATACCCTCACAACAATCATCTTAACATTGTGGAAGATAAAACATTTTTCTGGACAAATGATACGCACTTAGAGGTAAGTGGGATGTTGACAGTGGACGAACAGCAAATCTTTCCACTGCCTGACTGGGTAGTTACGATGAAGCGTGCATTATTTTTATTATAATTAATATTACACCTACTACATGAGCAACAAGAATTACAGGGTGCTTCATTATTCATTCTAACAAAACGCTTCCTTTTAAAAGAAGTTTAAAGTGCCAGCTTCTTCATTACACATCCCAACAGCCTTTGCTTAGGGAGATTGATCCAACGCTGTTTAAATCACTAGGAGTTCCTCCCCGGGACTTCAAGGGAAACAATATCAGGACCAAGGTTTACGAGTAGAATACATTAACAAAACCAAAAATCAAATAACCAGCAAGACACACAGGCAACATGCAGTGAGAAAACATATCTGAGGCATAAGTGAAAGCTTTTATTGGTATATGAAAGCATTTTCATGAGCTTTTGCCTCTGTAACTCTCATGCTTCCTGTACTTGTCTGCCTTTTTTGTCACCTCTTGCTGTGCACTGTCTAAGCGATAAGATTCTGGTGGCATGTTCATTTTAATCACCTATAAGGCATCATACACTCTTGTGGCACTGAAGCAAATAAATAACACAAGGCCTTTTATTTTGAGAAGACCCAACTAACTTCTCTCAGTCATGATGTACTGTTGTACCGAGCCAAATAAAAGACATCCTCAATTCAATGTAGTCCTTCACTCCAAAGGCCAAATAATAATTATATAGATACATATATATTTTAAAAGCTCCTATGCATCATCCTAAAGCTAAGAGTAAATAGTCTCCCAACGCATAACTAAATTCACAAAACACCATGCCTAAAACCAGAGCTGTCATGCTACTTTTCCCTCCTCACAGTCCGCCTGCCACGCAGTCTCTTCTTTGCAGCAGCACTGAGACTCATTTCTGGACATACATGGTGCAAATGGATGACATTTTATCTTCCTTATTCCCTCACCTGCTTTCCTATAATTCTTCATTATGTGCTCAAAGGTTGGAAGTTCTGCCCCAAAACTTGCTAGTCCTGAAACACTGTCAGATGATTTAGGATGGTTTTGCCAGATAATGGTTTCTGAACTTACCTCAGCCTAGGTCTGTGCAATAATTTATATACTGGTAAGATCTAACGTGAGTCCACGTATAATTTCATAAATGTTTTATTGCTAGCTTTTCCTGTGGAATGGTCTTACATTCAATGTATTCTACAATAGATACAGATACAATAATGTATAGATACAATATCTATATACATATAACAGAACTCACTAAAATCAGGAGATACACACAATCTATTGAAAACCTAAAGAACACAGACACTAACTCAGGACACCATCTCAAAACAAAACATTGTAATTCCTGGCATCAGAAAATTTAGGCAGGCAGTTGCTGCGAAATATTTTAATATTACTTTATTAGATACCACAAAATGCAACCGGTAACAAAGGGTAAAACCGTTCCGGAGCAGGCCCTAAGCTTTTCAGTATTTTCAGACTACAGCCAGAGCACTGATGGCAGAAGATCACTACCCCTCTGGCACCTGCCATTCTTTGGCAGAGCTGGGATGCCAAATGGCATGGATGTAACATGTATTCTCTTAATATAGTAGTTCTAAACATAAACCTTTTAAAGATATTTAAAGACATTAAGAAGACAACGGAAGGTCGGTTTTACTGCTGCCTCTGTTACATCCCAGATGTATTCTTTTCTCACATCAGTCTAGCAACTTTGCACAAGAAAATTTATGCAGCGGCTTTTTTAATATAGCGAAATATCGTACAGATAAAATTTGCAATAAAGCTCATCATTCATTCCTCCTCAGTAGTCTCTTTATTACCCTCATTAATATTGCTTTTCTATATACAGACTTGTGCCTTCAAGTGCTTCCTCATCTTTAATTTCTCTCACCTGAATAGGCCCGTGGGACTTATCACAAGGGTAATATTAAGTATGTTCACCTGACTTTCCAGGATTTTTATGTATGCATCTAGCCTCTGACTTGCAGTGATCATAACCGGAGCTTTAACAGACCTTCTCTGGCAATCACCTAAATGCATATGTGTCCTGGTTTCAGCCAGGATAGAGCTGGTTTTCTTCATAGAAGCCAGTGTGAGGTTATGTTTTGGATTTGGGATGAGAAACTGTTGATAACGTGCTGATGTTTTGGGTTGTTGCTGAGCAGCCAAGGACAGTCCAGCTTCTCGTGCTGGGCTGCCAGCGAGCAGGCTGGGGGTGCACGGGGAGCTGGGAGGGGACACAGCCGGGACAGCTGACCCAGGCTGGCCAAAGAGATATTCCCTACCATACGACGTCATGCCCAGTACATAAACTGGAGTTGGCCGGGGGGCGGAAATCGCTGCTCGGGGACGGGCTGTCGATCGCCGGGTGGTGAGCAATTGCTGTATTGGGCATCACTTGTTCTTGTACATTCCTGTGTTGGTATTATCATTGTTGTTCCCTTCTTTCTTTCTGTCCTATTATCCTATCCGTGTTTATCTCAACCCACAAGTTCTTTTTTCCAATTCTCTTCCCCGTCCCACTGCAGGAGGGGGAGTGAGCGAGCGGCTGCGTGGTGCTTAGTTGCCGGCTGGGGCTAAACCACGACAATATCAAGAGAGATGCAAATTTGCCTGGACTGATGATAACACTTCAGTCTATTTAAGTGCATTCACAGTTCTCAGTAGCAGGAGTTGTTATTAAAAGAAACTCTGGGGGATCTATACAGTTAAATTTTCACCAATGCCCTTGTATGTTCACAGCTACCTAGACTTTGTAGTTGCCTAAACACCGTGCACATTAAAGAGAGATGTGTCTTAAAGATTGCATCTTTAGGTTTTCATAATATCCTGCCCTAAAATAAACGTGAATGAACTTTAAATAAAAAACAACCCAAACAAAAAAATTAACTACTAGCAGTGAGGAAAGGTAATAATTGTTTTCCATCTGTTTAAAGCAATAAAAAAAAAGTATACAAGAAGAGCCATTTTGCAAGTCTTCAGCTAGATCTGGAATTTGGGGGGGAGGGGGGGAAGTGTCAGTTGATGAATTACAAGCTTAATTACATCTGGGATAAGACATTTTAGAACCCAAAGGGAAAATGATTTGCTGAATGTCAGTACGCTCAGATGCCCACCAGTGAGCAGTCCCTCCTCTATTCCAGGGTTTCAGTGAAGAAAACATACATGTCAACCACACTAGAAGAAACACAAACTAATGAAACTGTGTGTAAGCTGTAATTACACTGTCTCAGTGAATGGCACTTGGGGTATTGTGAACAGATTGTACATGTTAATTCACACAGGGCTTAATGAAGCATTCCCTGTTCTACAAACTTCACCTCTTGATTTAATTAACCTTCATACCTATATATGCACTACCTACCAATCATAAATGTTGGAAAACCCTTAAATAAATGACAATGCTTTTGAACTACATTAGAAAAGTAACAGAGGTTCAGTTTATGTTCAGTTTGGCAGCTCAAAAGTGAACTGCAAGCAAATTATAAGGTTCATAGACGATAAAAGCTCACGTGGCGAATTTGGCCCTAAATCAGCTCTCCCAAACTAAGACCTAGCCCCTTAACATGAAATTGCAACAAAGCAGAGTCAATTCATTCACAACAATAAAAACTTTTTAAGATTTTACTAGAAGAGAAGCAAACATTAAAATAATCTAAGAGGCCCTACCTTACAGAAAACTTTTCGGTATTAAAATATGGTCTGTTTTGCAGAACAAAATAAGAGGGCTACCTCACATCTTAGGTTTGTAGGCACAGCTTTGCACAATACATGTATATAAATACATAAAACTATATAATTTTCAACAGCTCTTAAAAATGGTAAGGACACTCATCGCAATTGTCTCAAATGTAAAAATCATCATCTCAGAGACCATAGCATCTTGCTTGGTCTTGAATCTTGCCCAAGTTTAGGACTGAACAGGCTGTTTACACTCAGCCTGCAGGCCTCCCGTTAGCCTGCATCTTCACCTTGTCCAGTACCACAGGGGCTACACCCTCCGGTCTTGCAGTTTTGATCAGCTTTAGAGCCTGGATGACATGAATTCTCTGCTCTAGCCACAATGCTGGGGCACTGCAAATAAATGGTATTTTCCTGCTGACTTCAAAGAGTGAAACATGCACCAAGCACAACTACTGATTTCATAATTTCCTCCTGTATAAATTCCTGCTCGGACTCTAGCACTCAGGGACGGATATCTAAAAGTGCAAAGGGCGGCTCTGTCTACTCTCTTCTGGTAGGAACAAACTGGAGAGGCAGGGAAACAGCAAAGCCTCGTTTCACAGTTTTCTGTTAATGAAGGGCAGCAGAAACTGCTGCCTCTGTACTTTGAGGGAACAAAGAAAGGGAATTGCATCTTTGAAAGGCACCTCAGTGGCACAGGAGCTACCAGGGCTGCTCCTGGCAGGCAGGGCTCAGCTGAATTTATTTCACACAGATTTAATAGCTGTGTAAAAGAGAAAAATTGGCATGCTTTCTCTGCTTCCCTTCCCCCACGATTAAAGTTTACATAACATACTTAATATTTTACTTCCTTGAAAAATCAAGTTGAAATTACTTAATGCACAAATTAGAAAAACACTCGGTACTGATTTGGAGAATACAGGCTGCTTTGGAGAAATATTAGTAAATTCTTCACAACAACTGAGAGCAAGTGAAAGCTGCAGAAATAATTTATGTGAATCTCCAAAGTCACTTTAATAGTATCTCTCATAAAAAATTAATCTTCAAAAGTTAGCAAGCATGACACAGAGGAGGAGAAGCAGTGGACTGGAGAGAAGTTGGCTGAGGGATAAAAGGGAAAGTTTGCCAGCCAGAGAAAATGAGGACTCTGTTTGCATTTTAAAATTGAATCGTCTTGTTTTTTCAGCCAGTGCTAAAGATTTACATTACAAGCAAAAAGAAGTAGAAGGACCTCCCTACAAGCCTACGAAGCAACACGGATTATGCCTTTAAAAAGAACAAAAAGAAAACCACATACAATAAAGCAGAAAAAAATCAACAAAAAGCAACATTCATGGTTACATCCTGTCACTCCAGAAGAGAGATTTCAAGGAGGGGGCAGAAACCTGTGTAATTGAGGTCATAAAGCACAATTTTAAATTAACTGAGAATTCAGCCAACCTTGACAACTTAAACACAGGGTACCAAATCTGTCCTTTTCCTTCACTGAAGCTATGCTATTCAGTTCACTTGAGAATCTCAACCAATGTCAATGTCATTTTGGCATAAAGGATAATAATAATTGTATTTATGATACATCCCTCCAAGGCAGCATGCAAGATCATTCAAGCAAGTTAAAATACACCATAATACATGAAAATATTTAATATGTTTTAAACTTGTACCTACTATTTTTCACTCCAGTAAAAAATTGCAACCACTGTAAAGCAGTTCAGTATTTCGTCTTACGGCATTTTATTGACGCAACCAAGTGAACAAGTGTGTTGCTCATTAACGTAACAAGAGGAGTAGCTAAGCACACTTGCTTACCTCCCCACACTGCTGCTAATTACTCAAGGGCCAGCCTTCACCTTTGTTACTCTCTCCCCAACTCTCAGCTCTTGAGTCTTGGCTGCCTGCTGGTAATTTGAACCTTAAGATACGAATACAGAAAGAAATATTGTGACACCACAAAGTGCCACACTCCAGTGAGACCAGGGACACAGAGCAGGACGAATGACAGTACAATTCATATTGAACAGTTCGGGGAGCATTTGGTACGGGATATGCTTAGAGCCTGCTGTGGTGGTATCACAGATCCTATCGGCAGATCATACATCTCTACCCAGGGTGGTGGCTCAGTTGACAACAGGGATGCTGAAGGTCCCAGTCCAGCTTTGCCTCTCACCAGGTAGAAAGCGAAATTGCAACCGGTGCCTTCAAAGTCCCCTGGGCTAAGTCTGAAACCAAATTCTTTCAGTTCCTAAGTTGCGTCAACACAGCTAGTGCACAGAAAAGGGCTCCCTGTCCTCCTGCCATTTCCTCCCCCTCTTCTACAGCATTACCGAACAAGGTGGCCACTCAGCAGGCAGGTCCACACAGAGCTCAGCGCAAGCTCAGTGAATTCGCTACGTATCGGAAGACATCTACAGCTCAGGACCCTTCGCAGACTCAGTCGGAGTTTGAGTCCACCTCTAGCAGAACTGTGTGACTTTAAGCCAAGGCACTTCTGACTTGCACACTTAAGCACTTGGGGATCCTGTGTTTCAAAACAGAAGCAGCACCAATTTTTTTTAGAAACCTCTACAGGCCATGTGGTACTTAAGAATAGGCATTCCCATGCCCCGAGATTTAGACAACTAGTATAGACCCGTTAACTGTGTCTGTACCAAAGAGGACTGAAAAGCAATACATTATCCAGGACTTTGCAATCCTGGAAGCCACAGAGCAGAAGCTGATCTTTTGGGGATGTCTCTTTGTGCTCTCCCATCCACCTTGCACAACTGACTTACAAATTCCCCGCACCACACTTCACATTGCATGAAGGTTGCTGCTACACAGCTGAGAAGGCAAGGCTGCTGCTACCATCTTACACACCGAGACTCCTCACCAAATGCTCACAACTCTGGAAGGGCAGTATGAGCAGCCAGGCTGACACGGTAGGCATCTGGCTGGGTGGCAGTTTGCCACAGTATCCTTCTCTGCTGTAGTCCACACACTATCACAACTATGAATACTCCTGGAAGACCTAAAAAAATCAAGGATATGGTCAAAAGGTGGTGATAAGCATTCTTGTTCAAACTGTTATTTTCAACACTGAGGAAATAACTACAGCTTTTATAAATATCAACATGAAGATGTAGATTCCTTAGGGAGATCACTTCCTCAAGAGTCTGCGGTTCATGTCTTGTTTGCAATGGTGAAAGAGTAATACACAGGGTATAATCTTGAATTTATAAGAATTTTGAACCAAATAGATAGAGAATTAAGCTCATGGCAGTTTTAACACCCTCCAATTCTAGAAACCGCAAAGTCCAAAACTGTAAACTAATTTATGGCCCCGGTTCACTTGTATTTGCTATTACGACAAAACACAAAGCCAATACAGCTGATATCTGGCGTCACAGTAAGGGCTTTTCACAGCCCTAACTAAAAAGCCTTTTTCCACCCTTACTGGTAGTATTATAGATCTTATTCTGTAATTAAACCTAGCGTTCCCCTCCTTGCTATTCTTGACAACAATCACAGGTGATACAAACAACAGGGACTCTGAAAAATTTGGGGCCAATGAACCAGAGTCCTCCATTTGCTTGCGTACCATAAAAATAGACCTTGGTCTGCAAAAGCCAAATCTGTATTGTATGCATGGCTTCAGAGTGCAACTGATTGGAGACATTTTTACTCTGGTCTGCAATTTGACAATACAGTGCAGAGTGGAATAAAGCAACAGACCTGGAAAAGCTATTTATAGTGCATATGCCCCAAGGAGATATAGCTAATAACTAATTCATTTCACATTACACATTTGAATGCGATATGAAAACTTCCAAGTTTCTTATCAGCACAGGAGAAAAGACCCCACTGTGGCTTGCTTTAAAATAATTAAGGATTCTTTACCAAAACATTTTAATCAAACTAAGTCTCCACAGCAGTCTTTTCTTTCCCTGCCTTGTATGTGTTTCCTTAAGAGGTCTGTGCCTATTAAAGTTTTGATAAAAGTGTTTCACAACATAGCAGTTTGCCAAGCTATTAAAAATGGCACTCATTTTCCTAGATAACACATTTGCTTATCAAATAGTTTTCTACAGGCTGGATTATCCAATATATTGGATCCAATATATTATTGGTCATAGCAACAGGAAACAAATGGAAAAATCTGCTAAAATTTCAGTGAGCAATGCAACTGTAATATCTGAATATGAGGAGGTTTTGGGGTGGTTTAGTTGTTTGTTGTCAGGAAACCAGATCAGCCAAGTATTATTCCATGGACTGGATAGCTGAATATTTTATTACAAACTATTAAGAATTAAACAATAGATAAGAAAGAAAGATAAGGGTTTGTAGTACTCAAGAGACATCAATAACCAGATTAAGCTTCCTTTCTGCTGCAACTGTGGAAGAAACAAAGCAGCAAGCAGACACAACACTCAGTGCAATGATAGCCTTCTAATTTCTCCACATCCACAATTTTTGTTTTCTTTTTCTCTTCTTCCACATGCTGACAGCAGGTGTTATAACAGCTTGACTTCAGTGACAGTGTCCTAAGAACAGTGGGTTTTCATCAAATTCTGGTGCCAAAGCTGTATTGTAAATAAACCGGTAGGGGATGCTGGAAGGAGCCCCAGCTGGTACTCCACAGGAGTTACTACTGTCATGGGACTGTGCTAGCTCCAAGAGAAAAATAAGGGTCCTTGTGAACAAAAAAAAAAAACCCAAACCCAAAGAAACCCCATCAATACCATGCACTATCCTATGGCTCAAAGACTTGGCAAACAATGACTCACTATTTAACCTAGGCCTTCTGTTATTTTAGAATTAAAAGGCAAGGGTTTTTTTTTTAATCAGGTTTCATGCTTAAATTGTAATTAAGTGCTACATGAAACAATGTGAATTAACTCCACCAATTTGTAATCCAGTGCCCCTAGGGCACCTAGTTTTTACTGACACATGACACAACCTAATTTTACTTTTACGACAGCAGAAGCAGCGTGAAAATTATTTAAAACACACATTAAACATAAAACATAACTAGATACTCTGAGCTTACACAGTCATTTATGTTGTAGGTTCAGTGAAAATGCTAGGACACAACAGGGAAGAATGCATACATACACATCCTAATGACTTAAACATAACTGCCTTTCCATTTAGCAACCAGGTATCAGAAGTAGTTACCTTATAGATGGAATGCTTGTTTTCGAATTTATCAGTCAAAGTTTAATGGGTAAAACCTGGATAAGCGTATTCTAAATCCCTAATTAAATTTAACAGAAATAATGCAGGTCTCCTTCAATAATCCTTAGGGCATTTTAAAGCTTGGGGTTTTTTCCCCTTTAGCAGAATATTCTGATAGCATTAGGAAGTATTGCTCCGTGACAGCTGAACACCCACTTCCAGAATCAGACCTTTTTTAGACTGTGAAAGGATACACTACTTTGTGTGTGTGTGTGTTGATTTTATTTAGGAAACCAAGAGTAGTTCAGCTGAGATTTGATCATTTTTAGGTTGGGGAAGGGCTTCTGGGTGTTGGGTTTTTTGTTCTGTTTTCACTTTTGCTGTTTGCTCATTTCATTACATTTACTGTGTTACATGTTTATTGACCATGTGCTTTAGTCTAAATCATTGCATTAATCAGAAAAGAAATATGTCCCCATTGCAGAGCAAATGAGCCACAATATATTAACTACTAAGACTATTAAAGCAAGCTACCTAAATTATACTGTCAAAAAGCAGATGACAATAAGCTACAAAGTGTAGTTATAAGAGGGCTTAAAAATAACTACTAAATAAAATAGCATCATCTGCTTACTTTTTCAGATTTTAGTCTGAGCTACAACATGTCCAGGCTACATGCTACACAAGAACATGCAAAGACTCTACACAACTTCTGAAGGCAGAAATCAGCTTAGCTTTTTCGATTTCTAAATATATTATGATATGGGTACAACATCAGCTACTGGAAGTGATTACCGCTTTTAAATTTTTGCTCACACAGTATTTAAAACTTGGAAGAGAACTGTGCTACCTAGTCTTTATATTAACTCTTTAATCATGACTTCTCCCATCAACTAAGTGGCAGATTACTTTTTTTAAGCTAACATTTAAACTAGTCTTTATTAATTGCTGCTCCAATGTAAACTCACTAATGGCTTCATTGCACAAATGGGTGGAGAAATAAAACTCAAACAGAAGAGAAGAAAACAATAAAATGAAATAACTAATACTAATAATAACTAATAACTAATACTTATTGGATATAAGTTTCTCTGTGTTTTCTTCAAATATCAGAATTATCTATTTTCCCAAGGAAATTCCAAGTATTTCATGTTTAACTTTTGTAACTAAGGAACACCGCATGTGTAAGTTGCCAGAAATATAAGTTCATTAGTTACTAAACTTGTACATTTTAATGACAAAAAACATAGTACTGAATAATCAGAGAGATGTGACAGCACATCCGTTTTTGGAATCTTTGATTATACAGTATGAGACTGCTGTCATTATCACCATCTCCATAATACAGAAAAGTGAAATTATCTTTTGAAAGAGCAAGAAGAGAAGGCTAAGAGGTGATCTCCTCCTGAAGTGTACTTACAACCACTGCCCTGCGAGGGAGCAGGGTTCCCCATCATCCTGCCTCCCTGTGATGTAGCAATAGAGGATCCTGATGTGCCAGTACATCAGCTTGTCAGAAGTGGCTAGAGCAGCATTAAACAGCAGCGCAGTGAGAGCAAGTGTTCAACGATGTTACAGTGCTGAGCGTACTTAAAAGTTTGTATCAGTATGCTGCTGCTGAAGAGCCATCACTTTAGCTGCTAACTGCGTTTGTTGTGGTTTTAGATGGGAATGCCATGAGAGAAAATGAACCACTACAAAAGCCAACACCAGGGAACACTGTATTATATTCATTCCTTGTACAGAACAAGGCAGAATAACAACAGTCCTGTCACCTGCCCATTGGTGTGAGGAAGTGAAGCCTGATTTGGAAACCCTCTATTGTGCCAAATTCATGCTCTGGCCATGAATTTCAATGAAATTTAAAGACCTGCTTATTCCTGGATTTCTTCCTTACCTCCCACCATGTTTCCCACGCTGCACCATTTCAACAACGCAGCAAATCCATTAGGCCCATTGGTTGGGGAGATCTCTGCCTGTATGGACTGCTCTTTCTAAACGGATCAGATTTCCTTTCTGTATTAAATCCTTGACTGTATTGATAACTGCTTTATCTCCATAGAATCCCTTTCAATAGTCAAAAACCCAAATTAACTTTTCTCTCCTTATGTTGTAAGGTCTGTCTTAGCGTGTGCTTATTACATTAGCACAACCAGTCCTCTCCAAAACCAACTTTCCACACTTCAAATCTGCATCCTCTCCTACTTGCTTCTGATGATATTCCTCATCCCTTTGTGCTGAACAATTGGAGCTAAGAAGATGATCTGTATATCATCGTGCTCTAACTCAAGCTAGTATCTTGCTGGAGCATTTTGAGTTTCATTAAAATCATTTAGTTATGTACGAAGACCTTTCAAATAAAGAGAAAACTTTTGGGTCAAGCCCTCAAAAACAATGATGGAAGAAACTAATTTGCCATGACTATTTTTCAAGATACCTTCCTATACACTTAATTAATTCAATGAGTGACTCAGCTGAATACCAAAGCAGCTGACAAAAGCAACATGAGCAAATTTCCAACTTTTCCCGACTTTTGGTTTCATTAAACATGTTTCTCATTTAACATTAAAAATGTCCCTGGGTTCGGGTATTTCTAAATTCTGTAATTAGTGACTATTAAATCCCTTTAACTTATTAGGTGGTTTTTAAAACTATCTTCAGCATTGTACTGCTATTCTAGTAACTAGCTAGACTAACAGAAATCCGTCATCCCACAACAGCCTTAGCCTTGCTGCAATGTGTGTCAAGGAGAGCCTGAGCCATCCTCTCTTCTGTCCTTTATCAGGGGCTGGAGGAGAGCCTGTCCACATCCAGCACTTCCACAGCAGGCATTAAACTCGAGTGTTATGCCAAAGCATATGGTTAGCTTTAATTTTCTTTGCAAGCTCCCAGATATTTCCAGTGTGGTGTCCACTGTTTCTCTTGTAGAAGGAACCTCCCTCGAAGCCTTTTCTGTTCAGAAATTGCTTTGTTGGGCAGTCAGAATTTTCCTAAAGACTGTAAATAAAGAGAGGAGCACGACACTTTATAACCTAAAGCCACTATTAAATAACATTTGACTTTCCTAGAACAAAGCAAATTATTTTACCTTACTCAAATGCTTTGACCTGCCAAATGCTGAATAGATAGATACACAACAGATATAAAGACTTATCACAAAACACTGGCGGTGGACAAGGAAGGGAAGCATTTGACACAGGTCACTACAGGCCAGCTGAATGACATCATAGACAGTATCACAACCCAGCAAAGAAAGATGTGCTCATCTTCCTGTTCCATCAATGTTACACACAGAAAATTACCAACTTTCTGTGTGCCAAAGGTGTGACCTGTTGCTGTCAACTGAAAAGACAGACGTACTCTTCATTTATTTGCTCTATTGTACTAATTAAACAGGAGAGTTACGGGAACCTTTCATTAACCTCTCAGCAAGTACATATATTTTAAAAGAATTATATTCAAAAGGAGAACCATCTGTAGACCAACTCTGCAAGGCTGAACACCAGTGGCATTCATTCTTTAAATCTGATATTCTTT
Organism: Phaethon lepturus; assembly: GCF_000687285.1. Classification (NCBI taxonomy): domain Eukaryota; kingdom Metazoa; phylum Chordata; class Aves; order Phaethontiformes; family Phaethontidae; genus Phaethon; species Phaethon lepturus. The sequence goes on along the minus strand of NW_010563961.1, from coordinate 38,830 downwards.
TGCCAGAAAACAGATGTTATGTAGCAACTTCAAAGCCATACGCAACTCGCAAACTGTGTATGACCTACAGACTTCTCTACTGTGGTCAGCTGATGATTTAGACTACAGTTGGTATAGGATCTGCCTTAGCAAGACCTGGACATTCAGAAGGGGCCAAATATGCCAGCTAATCTGAGCTTGCAACCCCCCATTCCAGACCCCAGGTGCTCTCCCAAGTACTTTGTGCAGTAGGGAGAAGACACTGGAAGGTTTTGTATCAGGGCACAACACCAAAATAAGGATAAAGCTCAACATTTGAAGATGGAGGCAGTGAACAACCGCAGACCAACATGTAGCAAGAAGGAACCGAGAAAACACATTTAGGAAGCATTCCACCCCCATCTTTGGCCAAAAGAGAAGACAGCTCTGAAATCCTCCAACTCAGTATCTAAACCATTTAAAAATAAAAATTTTAATACCCTCTGTGCAATTGGATTAATATTCAACCAATGTCATGCTCAAATAAGACAATTTTTAAAAATGCTTAATCAGTTGTAATTTTTAGATGTTGTGGACGATACAAGCAAAGCAATATGTTCTATTGGATACCAAAGTCTTTTAAAATGTGAACCAACATCACCACTCCAAAAACATCTTGAGACTGGTAACATTCTGTGTTATTAAAGTTATCTCCCCTATAGTTCAGAAAAGACACAGGTAGGAGACAGGAAATTTTCCCATCTAAAACAAAAGCAAAGAGAAGTTCTGACCTCAGAAAGCAGGCCAGTTGGCACTGAGATTGCTTGCTCATTCCAACAGCTAGTTGAGATACGAAAGCAGATATAAAGAAACCTAATTATTAACTATCATTTAGAATAGTTAGAATAAATAGCTTATTTATGTTTTGATGATACAGCTGTTATTTTATAGTAAAAATCTATGCTTTGTCAGAACAGTCTGATTTCCATTTTACGACTGCTGAGCATAAAAAATAAAATGAAAATATATGTCAAAAAGAAAGTAGAGTTTTGTTTTAGGTTTTAACTTTTTTCTTTTCCATGGGTCATAAAACCAAATAAAGTTGTGCTGCCAACAGTCCCACTGTCTACCTGCCACTGAAGACAAGTTTATAAATCTCAGGAAAGGCTGTTTTCCACCACGCTGCAGACTTGTAAGGAGCTGGCAACATCAAATGCCAGAGCCAGGCCAGAAGTCTCTTTCATTAAATTTTTTTTTAGAGTACTGATGAAAAGATAGTCCACAACAACGGGGACAAACCATACTGTCACAACTACCCAAAAAGCAACAGAATCAAGAGTCAAATGAGATCAAAAATGGTTAGTATACATGACTGTACCTTGGTCTATCATTTGGAAGATATAATTTATCAGTGCAAGCAGTGCAGCTTGTCTACTATATTTAGGGCTAAACCCAGATGGATTCAGTCAAGGAAATCTGAGGATTCTAGATGCCACCAGAGTCGCCTTGCGCACAAGCTTCCTTATAGCTTTCCCTAAAAAACAAAGAAATTCAAGACAAAAAAATGGTGAAAACTTTCCTCATCTAAGGATAATTTTTCAAGCAGGAACAAAACTGTTGACCCTGTAAGCAAGCAAGCACCTTGTTCTCCCAATCACTTTCAATAACAGAAAAATATTTCCTCAGTGGACACTCCCAGACTTATACTCTTGTAAGTCACAAGCCACAGCCCAGATCTTTCTAGCTCCTATATTCACTTCCATCACTGTAATTAGCTGAGACTCAAGAGAGTTTCCTCTCTGATACGCCTAACCTCAAAGAAGTAGGTACTATTTTTAGAATTACCAGGGAGATGCTGATAGTTCAGTCCTGATCTAAGTCATTGAAATAATTAAGTACCTTGAAAATTCCTTAGTGTGAAACTCATTGTACAGCTGTTGAAGGGATTCAACTGTAATCTCAGTAAATTAATCTATCAGTTTAATTTATCTAGATTAATCTATCAGTTTACCCTCCACCAGTAACAGTTTGCAGAATGCTTGTTGAAGCAGGTTTTTAAGAGGCATGCTGATAGTTCAGTCCTGATCTAAGTCATTGAAATAATTAAGTACCTTGAAAATTCCTTAGTGTGAAACTCATTGTACAGCTGTTGAAGGGATTCAACTGAGATTAATCAGTTTACCCTCCACCAGTAAGTTTGCAGAATGCTTGTTGAAGCAGGTTTTGAAGAGGCATTAACTGCTTCAGTCAATAAATTTAAAATGGAGCCCAAAAAATCAGTTTACAGGATCTAGAGAACAGGTACTCTTTCGATTTTAAAGGTAGGATCTTCCTAATGAAAAATGAAAAAGTGATAAGAAAAAAAAAAAAAATCACACAAGCATACAAATAAAACTCTCTCTTTCAGAGAAATAAACTGTATTTCTGTCATCAGAACATAAGGAGAGGAAGTTAAGGAACCAATTTTATAGTAATATTGGCATTCAAAGCAGAGCAGCCCAAACTATCAACGCCTCATCCCAGCTCTGTATAGCATCAAAGAGAAAAACCTCATGGATCCATACAGAAATATATTCTCCATTTTAATTTTATCTTTCACTTTTCTTCAAAAGCCTTTCTTTTATATAAGATACATTGGAAAGCAAATACATGCAAGTACTGAACAAAAAAAATCTATTATACGTGCCAGGATGATTCCAATACTTATTTACACATGCTTATATTTAAATTTGCAGAGCTCTGAAATTCAGAAAGATGAAGTGCTGTATCAAAGCAGTTATTTTTATGAAGGCATTTATCATTATGTGAATCTAGTCCAGACAGCAGCAATCCATTCAAGTTAGTTACTCAGGTGTGTATCTGCATGCATTGTACTCATGACAGTTTTCTTTCTACTTGTATTTGCACTATTAAAAGCAGTACTTATCATAAATGGTGCATCTGGATCAAGCCCACAGTATTCTTTTGGCAGAAATGGGGCAAGTCCTCTGGGTATGCAGACCATCATATCACTGTTATAATTTCCAAAAGCAGCAGAGGAAAGATACTTATACCAGCAGGGGACTGGTGTATATCACTGCTTGCAAAGATTCAGTATAAGCGGTGAAGAACTATCAGTATGTGCATACAACATGGGAAAGGTAAATAAAGTGACATGCAGCAAGCCATGTCTTTGAACAACAGATCAGTGCACAGAGTTATTTTTTTATATAACCAAATTTAAATACACTTCTCATCTCTTTCATTGCACTTTCCTTAAAAAGGCAGAGCTCAACTAAATGAAATCCCATTCCTTATGACTTGCCTTACAAGCTGGTGGCAAGTAGACATGAGCAATTATTAGCCAAGGGTAATTTCTAGCTGAAGACATATAGGAATATACATGTATTTTACATGTGACTGGAAAAACTACTAAAATTAGTATCTTGCATTTTCATACTTTTGCAAGAACATCTATGCAACTGCCACTGCAGAAAATACTTCCAACAGCTGAAATATTTTTGTCCACTTTCTGGCTTCAGGATTTTAGATGTTCAACACTTTCTAAATTAAATCATGAATGACTGTGGTGCTTGAATAAACTAATTTATCTCTAGATCATCTATGCCACCACTGGAAAACCTCATCTAAGGATTTATTTGCAGCAGACAACTATAGGAGAACTCTGACAATTTGTATTTCTAGTAGTAGTCATTTCACTAGGAGCCATTTGTTGAGGTTTTCCAGTTTACATTTTGAACCATCATCCCTTAATAAACTCACTATATCCCCATCAAGTGAAAACCCAGACCATTCAAATGCAGCATCATTTAAAGCCTCTCCAAGATTCATCATTTAGTTACTATTCTTAGTCAAAGCCTTGATAACTAGGAGTTGCTTTTGTTCATACTCAGTGAGAGCAGAAATATCATTATTCACTGCCAGCATTTTAGTCCACAGTGGGACATTATTACCTGCATACAGAAAAAGAAGGGGTACCACATAAGGCTCTGGGAATGACATTTCTGAGAGCAATAAGCAAAGGCTTCTTCAGGAGATCCTGGTATCCCCTGGGATAGAATTGTGTACAAAGCACACAGACAAAAAGCATTCCTAGAAGAAGTCTTTACTTTTTTAATCTAGTTATTTCCAAATTCAAACATGTGTTTTCACATACTTAATGTTATCAGGTGCGTTGTCTAGAATTTGATGGCCGTTTAGTATGTCGCACTTTTACAAGTGTGATTTCTAAATTGAAATTTGAAAGTTTTAGTTGTGGTGTAGCCAGGACTTCAGAAAGAAGTTGTTTTGTATAAAAGAATCAGTATCTTTTATTTGTCCTGCTGATACAGCTGCAGACAGGGTGGGTAGGAGAACAACCTTGCTGTCAAGCAGACAAGAGCTTCTTAAAACCTGCAGAAGATCCACAAAAGTCCATCCTCCCTTTTTGGATATTTCATCTATCAGAATATACCTCTCTCTAACTACCTTGTATTTCTTTTATCCCTGGATCACTGCAGCTACATATCAGCACCATTGTGACTTTAAAATCCTTCTACATTACCTAGCAGTCTTCCAGAATTTTTATAATTAGCCAGACAGCAACACCAAAATTGAGAAAACAAGTAGCAGAGCCTGGTAATCTTCCACTAGCAAATAATACCCTGTCAGAAACATACTACCGTTTAGTAACACAACAAAAAGCAAACGAAAACGGCCACAGAATAAAAATATCTGGTAATTTTTTAGCTGGAAATTACTGATTCCTTTGGGTTGATAAAACAACATAAAGAAAGTAGTTTACTGATTCAATTTTTATCATCATCCTCAAAAAGGACTACTGCTATGAGCACCATTACTAGCATTCAGTTACACATTAGAATATATACCATAAATGCAGACTGTGATAAGTATTTTCTTGAAATTCAAATTCTGATGTTCTCCCAACCTCTATAGATTTTTCAAGCCAACAATAGCTGCTCTTTTGATTACAGCTCTAGCCTGTGTGACCAATTTCTTATTCTGGGCTGAATCATCACAAAAGCAAGGCAATTGGTTAAAAAAAAAAAAAGCTGAATACCATAGCAACTGGCTCACAGCCTTTCTAACATGCAGGAAGGATTTTTTTACTGGAACAAGAGCTACAAGTGAAAACAGCAGGCCAAAAGCAGATCTGGTATAATATTAACAACACAACAGAACCACAGAAGTTGCTTAACCCCTCCCCAGTGTCTTCCCCGTAATACCTTTTGGGCAGAAGCAAATTTAGGTTCTTACTAAAATACAGCGTGGGGAACAAGGGAAAATGTGTGCTATGGTATTGATTCTGCATATATGTATATATATAGACATTGCAGACCCTTTGACAAAACAAACAGGATTAAATTTTGAAAAATCAAGTCATGGAAGTGGAACAATGATAGAGCTTGGTCTTCAGTTTTAATCAATAATTATATCACTCCATCATTTAAAGGGTTAAAAGTTTCTAAAGAAGCACCTCAAAACATACTTAACTCTACATTGTCCAAGTTAGTGACTTCTTTTAGGAAAATATCAAAGTAAGCAAGATATAGATAAAAGAGACCATCATTTAATGACAATACCCGCGAAGAATTGCATCAGGTCTAAGGAATACATCTGAAGCAGCACATTGCTCTGGAATAACAGTAAGAGTGTGTTGGGTTTATGTGTCAAGGTTGGGAGGGGCAGGCTGCAGGGGTGACCTCTCTGAGAAGAGACCAGGAGCTGCCCCCATGTCGGATAAAGCCAGTCCCAGCCGGCCCCAAGACAGACTCAGCGCTGGCCAAAGCTGAGCCCATGAGTGACGCTGGTGGTGGCCCTGTGATAACGTATTTAAGAAAGGGTAAAAAAGCTGCGCAACAGCATCTGGGAGAGAGGAGTGGGAAAACGTGAGAGAAACAGCCCTGCAGGCACCAAGACCAGAGCAGGAGGAGGCAGGAGGTGCTCCAGGCACCAGAGCAGAGATTCCCCGGCAGCCCATGGAGAAGACCATGGTGATGCAGGCTGTCCCCCTGCAGCCCATGGAAGTTAACGGTGGAGCAGATACCTACCTGCAGCCCGGGGAGGATGCCGCACCAGAGCAGGTAGAGAAACCCTGAAGGAAACTGCAGCCCATGGAGAGCATGTGCTGGAGCAGGCTCCTGGCAGGAGCTGTGGCCTGTAGAGAGGAGCCCACACAGGAGCGGGTTTTCTGGCAAGAACTGTGGCCTGCTGGGGACCCATACTGGAGCAGTACATTCCTGATGGACTGTACCATGTGGAAAGGATCCATACTGGAGCAGTTCTTGAAGAACTGCAGCCCATGAGAAGGACCCATGTTGGACAAGTTTATGAAGGACTGTATCCCCTGAGTGGGACCCCACACGAGCAGGGGAAGAGCAAGAGGAGAAGGAGCAGCAGAGATGAAGTGCTGTGGACTCATTGTAACCCTGGTTCCCCATATCCCCCTGCGCTGCTCGGGGCTGGCAGGAGGTAGCAGAAAAATTAGGAAGGAGTGAAGTTGAGTCTGGGAAGAAAGCGTGTGAGAGGAAGGTGGATTTAGTTTTGGGGTTTTTTTGTCACTAACCTACTAGAATTTTCATTAGCAATAAATTAATCTTTCTCAAGTCTGTTTTGCCTGTGACAGTAATTGATGAGTGATGTCCTTATCCTTTCATCTTATTTTCTTCCCCTGTCCTGCTGAGAATGGGGAATGAAAAAGCAGCTTGCTGGGCACCTGGCAGCCAGCCAAGGTCACCCCACCACAGACTCCTGGCGTTAGAGGAAAGCATAAATCTCTCCTAGGCAACTGAAGCTATGAAGTCTTTGCTTTGAAGCAGATGTGCCCATCTGTTCTAGGTCAGCTATAATAGGTCATCAGTGCATTGCACAGTGAAGAATTATGGTCCTGTCTCTTCTCCACCACGTTTGCAGTGGCTTGTACTCTGGAGACTCTGTTCGAGTGCATGATAAGGACCCTTACTGAGTTTGGCCTTATAGGCCAGGAGAAAAGTCAGCTCTGTTCTTCTTTGCGCATCATTTAAGAGGCATTCAAACATGCTAGGAAGTAACACTTTGTCAAGAAGACCAAGTACAATGCCCGCAGCACAGCTGCCTAAGCTGCTTTTAATATTAGGGCTAATTTTTAAACTAAAGAAGTCTGAATTAAGTACATAACTCCACAGTATCAAATTAATTTACTTGATCTCTACAGGCATCATTCCTGAGCTTTTACTGGCATTAATGAGTCTATAAGCCACTCACACCTATGAAAAACCAAACACTTTTCTCCAATTAAAATGGGGGGGGAAGAGCCTTACCTTGGGTTCCTGAAAATAGGAACTGATTGGCCTGATTTTCTATTGATGAAATAATGAATATGGAGTAATATATTCTAAAAAAATAAAATGGGGGAAATTTTTTCCTTTTTTTTTTTTTTTTTTTTTTTTTTGATCTGACAAGAAATGGCCACAAGATTCTTAAGGTCTTTTGACCCTCAAACTCATGCAGTCTCACAGGCAGTTTATGGTCCCAGGAAACTCCTCCAGCAGAGACCACAGACCTTGACTTAACGAAACATGCTTTGCTCTTTGGAGGCGATTTCATCGTACTGGTAAATTGCTTGACATGTTATACCCATGTTGCTGTTTTGTCTCAGACCTCTGATATATAATAATTCAGACAGCAAATAAACCTAACTGTAACCATACATTTGTGCTTGATATGTATATATCTCAAGGTATGTCTGTATTCATAATATATAAGGTGTATACAGACTTTTTCACGCACTACTGAGAGCTATGTACCTATCTCTGAAAATATGCCTGTCCTTTATCTTCCAAAAGATATTTGCTTTATTTTAAAGTCACATTTTTACTTAATTCACATTCTGTAAAACAGTACAAAACGCTGTAGTTTGGTTCCATAAACAGCATATACTTGTCTTTTTGGTATCTCAAGTAGAAATAGGAAAAGCAGGACAAACAGAATCCAAGAAATTTATCAAAGCTACATTCAAAGTTTTGGTTGCCCTTGATTTTAAAACATGGGAGTTTCCGACACTTCCCTTACTCATCAGATAAGAATGCCTGATGGGGTGATCATAACAAAGTGCTAGCTCTTGCCCATTCCCCATAGTTTCAGAATGCAAATTTTTGGTGAGTGTGTTTTATGAAATGGTGCTCTGTGGTTAGTATCATTCATGCAAGAACACTCTGTCCAAAAAAGCATCCTACATACCAACATGGTCCTGTAAGTGTGGCCCTATCACATACAAGATCAGCTTTTGTTCTCATATCAGTAATTCTATTCAACTTATGTCGATGACAATCTATTCTGTTTTCCAAAAATAGTAAATTTGCTCTGAAGAGCTTACAATCTTAAGTCAGAATCCAAAGAGAAGAAAGAGAGCAGGACAAGCCAGAAATATGGTTACCCATTCCGCGTACTTACACACACACACTTTTGCCTATATAAATTAGAAAAACGTAGATCAAGGACAGTAACTTATTGTAACAACAAAGGTCAGACTCAAGGAGGGGTGGGATACCAAATTGTCTTTGACCTCAGCTCTGAAAGAATTCTTCCATGCTCCAAGTGGCATGAAAGATACGAGAAAGATGCAGTACCGCAGCAGAGAGCCAGTGAGTGAAAGACACAACAGTAAGGCCAAAACTAGCGCTTGAGATAGGACACCAAAGGAAAAAGTAACCTAATCGGTAACAGTTATAACAATGTCTCCAGGTGTTTCAAAACCTTTGGGAGAGTGCAACACAAATGCTCACAGTGTCAGTGAGAATGCTGCTACTCTATTACCCTTCATTCACCTAGGAGAAAGGCATTATTTGAGCATAAATACTTATTGTTCTTGTCACAAGATTTATTATGACAAAATAATTATTTCATAGACAGTATTACCAGAAATTTTAAAAGTAATTGAACCACCAGTTTTTTTTGTCTTTGGGAAAAAAAAAAGAAAAGGAAACCGTTTAAGAATCCGTATCTGCATGTTAGCACAGTTGACGAGTGCCTGGAAGCCATTCATTATGAGAAGGAAACTCAGTGGTAAGACAGTAGAAACTGTTCCTTCCAGTAGCCAGTGCTGCTGATACAGCTAGGGCCTAGGAAAGTATTACAGAAGTATTAAACATAAAAAGGGGCATCTTAGCAGGAGCACAGGACACTCAGATAAACCACAATCTGCCTGGTTACAGTGCAGTCGCAGGAAACATCTAAACCATCAAACAGATGTGCAGCACACATTGTACGTTATTACAACGTTCTAATGTAGAACCTCATTCTTTCCCATAATATTTAGACTTCTGAGTTCAAAAGTATGTTGACCTAGACAGTTCAAAGTGTTCTGCAAACCAGATAAAGGTGTTTGATTAGTTAATCTCAGAAGAAGCTGTGTTAAACCAGGAATTTAACACAGATGAAACTATCCAAAAACTCTGTCGAAGGTCCCCTGTGTTACACACAAAGAACAGCAGCCCAGAAGTAATGTACCTTCTCTGAGTAGCTGTTCACCCCACTATGAAAATGATAAACCACAGCAATGATATTAACTAATTTGCCAAAGGGCGCCTGTAGACTTAGTAGCTAAGTAAGAATAAGAACAGTCAGTACCATTTCATGCCGTTTTCTGCAGTCCTGTTAAAAAATACAAACAAAACGATGGTGTGTGCAACAGTTATTCAGCACGTGAGAGACAGAAAAAAGAGAAACAAAGAAAAGAGAGAAAAGGCTACATGCCTTTACCTTTATTGTAAGTATTTAGGGTTTGCATCATCTTTGGGACATCTTAGACTCTAAATAACAACATTTAGGACATGCAGTATATAGGTGTGCCACTTCCTCTAGGACACAGTTCTTTTCAAAAATTTTTATTCACTGCTTGTAAAGTGACATAATACAATTAATGAACTGTAGACATCTTTATTACATCTGCTTTTTGTGGCTTCCAAGGTCCATTGTCATAAGGGCTCCCTTCAACCAGCCATCTGGGATGAAAACAAAAATAAGTGATAGGCATCCTTACCTCCAAGTCCATCTCCAGAATCAACCTCATAGATGCTCTCCCCTTCCATGTTGTCTTTAGGACGCAGCAGAAAGCAAGATCTTCCTCAAGTGATTTGCTTAGGCGCCGGAAAGAAGCTGAATCCACCCACTCTGCAGCCAGCAGGTGATATCTTTCAAACAAAAACATAAAAACAAAGCCATTGATCCATTTCTGCTCTACAACAGAGAAGTCATTTAATTTCTCCCTTAAGCCCCCAACTTTCAAAACTATGTGTCAGTTAGTTCTACAGCCAATATCTCAGCACCCTATATCAAAACAGTCTTTTCAGTGGGTACCTGAGCTCCTTTCTGCTTGTAAATTCAACTGCCATTCACAGTACAAACCCTCCACCCTATATAAAGAGTCTGCATCAGCCCGAATTCCAGGACTATATTGAGGGGAAAAGCCTCTGCACGGATCCACGCTTATTCATATGGCCTGACAGGACCAGGATTGGGCAGTATGAAGCAATATACTACCTGTCTATAGGATTAGCTCTTCTCTGGTATGCGGTGGGTACTGTGAAACCAAATTACATTTGGGTTGCAAACAACAGTACTGACTGAAAGCACACAGATCATGTGGGATCGCTTTCTTAAGACTACTCTTAGGGTCACTTTAACTTTAGGCAGAGAGCGCGTCTCAGTTTAGCAATGGACTTGATTTGCAGATGAGTGTAAAGAAGAAAAGTGGAAAGATGGGTGTGGACAAAAGAACAAACCCACCTCTTGGTTTATGTACGAGAAAGACAATAAAGGAGCAAAATCTCTTTTCCCTAAACTGAGCCTGAATAACTAGTTGTTTTTCTATTGTTCTGCTCCAGTGTAGCTAGTTTTTACCACCTCCTTCTCTTTTTGAATAAGAGAAATAACTCTCAATGAATTAAAAAAAAGTACTAATGAGTCAGGAAACATCCACACATTGGTGCCTTTGAGAGGCAAAAAAAGAATCAAAAAGCAATCAGAACATCATGGAGTTACTAGAGTAGTTTTGCAGAAGAAGAGAACTGTCAGATGCTGATGATCCAGACAGCAAAGCAAGGATGAGCTCCACAACTCACCCCCCTGTGTAAGATTTGCAATCTGATTATTTTTAAAACAAAGGAAAACAGAAACCAAAAGCCATCCCAAAAAAAGCACAGAGGTTTCTCTCTGCCACAAATGAACTCAGACAGGCCAAGAATGTAATACATGATGAGAGAATGATGATCAAATACATGAATGATGTGATATACAAAACACAGTTCAGGTACCATTAGTAACTTTAGAGCTAGTCATGGAGCAATGTATTGGCTGTCTCCTTGCAGTTTCAAATGAGCAAATAACAATTAATTTTTATTTGCAAGTCTCTGGCCCTCTCTTTTGCATTTCCATGTCATTGAGTGGCATTCAAATTGTCCCATCCCACCCTACTTTATTGAGAGGGTAGAAAAGGGAAAAAAGTTCTGTATTAACATGAACTGCCCTGTAAGTTTTGTTCAACTCCCTTCTTCAACTTCCTATCAACAAGAAAGCAATAAATATTATAAACAAATCTGTATTCAGACATCAAGTAAAGGAAAATCAATAGTTCAAGTACTATGTCATTTGTTGATAAAAAGAAGGGCATACCTAGAAGTTTCACACCTTCTACAGATGTCCTCTGTAGAAGGACAGATGACCTCTACTTCTTCAACTTCTTCAAGCATCTCTCTCAGCAGCTGCAAGTTTTTGTCGATTTTCCGCTGGTTGAGCCAGTGTGGGTGTATGCCATGTAACAGAGCATGCATGGCACTGCAAAACACTGAGCAGGCTTTCCATGGAGCGAAATTGTAGTATAGCCATCTTACACTGCTGATGCCTCTTCTTAAACTTGCATCAGTGATTCAAGGTGTTCTTCTAAATCAGCATTCATATTTTTCAGCAGGTATGCTACTGCAATTTGCAAAAGACTGAAGACTGAGAAAGGATCCATAATAATGCTGATTTTTAGTGATGAAGTATCCATTGCAAAAATGTAGTTTGGTAGAAAAAAAAAATCCATACATTTTATTTTAAAAATATGAAAATACTTACCAAATAAGTAACTGGAACACAGCAGTTATAGTATCAAGCTCTGGCTGCATATTCATACCTGAAATATGTATGTTCTAAATGCTGATTTAGGATACTCACAAGAACATTAACAATCATGGTTCTTGTTTATAAAAGCAAATGCCATCAAGCAATGAATATTGGATTCCCATGATCAAAAAAGCTCTACTGTAGATGTCACAGGATTTCGTACTATTTTTACTGGACAAATGGGTCAGATGAGCAAATAACCATAATTTGAGAGAGTCAACCACAGCCTTTCAAATGAAAGAACTTTTCTTGCAAGTTTCCTTTGGGAAAGGTCGTTTTATTCTGCTCAGATCTTCTCATTGCCAGCCCTGGGTCTTATGACGAATGCTACAGTCCTCCCACGCAGGAATACAGAAATCATGTTTGTATAAAGTAACTAGTGACCAAAGGAACTGCGCAATGTCTAAAAACTAAACATTGCATTTTTATCTGAGGTTTCTGCCTACGTATCTGGAGAAAAAATAACCCGTGCCCAGCATAAATACCTACTTCTACATCTACTTAGACACAATGTGTTAAACAACTTAAGTTGTTCATCCATCTATAAACAAAAATGTGTCTCCTTATGAAAAATCCATGAAGTGTCTCATGAAATTAAGTACACGTGCCTTTTCAAAACCTGTAAGTGTAGAAAGTAGTAAATTTCAAGACATTCAACGCATAAGGGTTGATTACGGTTGATGATGATCTTGATGATCTCAAAGACCTCGAAGGTCCCTTCCAACCTTAATGATTCTGTGATTACTAAAATTAGCTATCAGTATTGTGAAATACTAGCATTTCAGTGCAAGGTTACTGAGACATTAAGCAGAACCGAAGTCTTTGCTGCCTAGTTAGAAAATTAATATAATTATTCTTATGGAAAACTGAGATTAAAAGAAGAGAAACAGAAGAAAACCTGGTTTTAAATAATTTATTATTTTACATATATTCCTTCTGAAACAAGTAATTTGTCCTTTATTACACATTTGCTGTCTCTTCCCCGCATCCATACAAATGTTGCTTTTAATAACATTTCACTCACAGCTGAACCATTTTTTGGGGAGAGGGACTGTTGGTGGATACGAAATCCCCTATTGTCTGTTCCCTGGCTATAAAACCTTTTAAATTAAAAACTGAAAGCAAACTGACACAACATTTTGTACCATTTCAGTATTACAATACTGAAATCTAGAGCTGCTCAAAGGTAATCACAGCAGTGGGGTAACCACAGAGGTGGAATGCTTAGTGCTTCACGCTTGGCTGTGTTCACTGTGAGTTTACACCTTCTACTAGGGAGAGAAAAAACCTGAAACGTTCCAAGTTAGCCTTATTGCAATAGAAGAACTCCACAGCAGACAAGTGGTGAAGAATGAGGTATGACTAAAGCTGTTTTAAAACAGATAGGACGCACTAAGGAGTTTGATACTGTTAAAATTATTGATCAGTTGAGTTTTACAGCACCGGGACTCCTTTGGTCACATAGTTTCATTTTTTGGCAGTCTTTGCTTCTTGCTCATCCAAATCCTTTCCTCTGACACGGTACAGTAGGTCCCATTTTCCATCATCACACCAGAGAGTGAAGCCACCTGAGACCAAACCATCATTTGGTGCTGGCATCTGGTCCTTGATGAAAATGCTATCACGAGGGGGAGAAAAAAAAAAAACAAACAACGAACGTGTTTGCTTAAGTTTTGTAATCTGAAGTCTTTGTCAGTTACTAGGGAAGCTGTTTCTGGTGTTGAGGGAAGAGCACACAGAAGGAGGCTTGGGAAGAGTCTCAGCAAGACCAGTTGCTCACAGCTTCTGCCTGAGTGTAGTTTGCAGAACCATCCATGTCAGAGCAAGGCAGCGGGTGGCAGGAAGATGAAGTCAGAAATGCATAACTGGGTACTACTTGGATGATTTTCTTTTTTCCCCCCCTCAGAGCAGTTAAAGAAGCCTCACCGCTGTTTTAACACGTGCCAAGGAGTTATATTCCCAAGGAGCTGTGCAGACAGGAGAGCAATAGATGAATTCCTATTATTAGTTGCCTTCTTCAGACCAGTGTCTGACCCCAAGCGCTGTACAGTGGAGCGCGCAGAAGCTGAATATGCTAACCCTGTACTTGCCGTGCAATCCCACGAACTGGAAGAATCCCCAGCCACAGATACAGCGGTGATCTCTGATCTTTTTGACCTCCCTGAGTTTGAGAAAGCCCAATCAAATGTAAATGACTGTGGCCCCTTGAATCTTCTGAAACGATCTGGTTAGCCCTCCAGCTGCAGATACTGGCTTTTGGGAATAAATCACCACTAAAGTAACAGAATACTACCACTGGAGCATATGTACATTACAATAACATCTGAAAAAGCACAAACTGTATCACAAAACTCAACGTATGGTAAGAAAATATATATATACCTACATACTAAACTGTCAGAGAACTTTACAAGTTTAATTCTCCAGTTAAAGTCAGAAAGATCATAGAGTTTGCTAGATTTTGCAGCAAGTGCTGAGCTAACATGCCAGAATTAAAATGCAAAGGGAAGACCAAAGTCACCGCAGTAGCACACTTCTCTGCTAACTCAAAGCCCCCAGCAGTCCCAAACACATGTTGTAGGTGCACTTTTTGAAACAGCTTTTTTCACAACAGATTCCTATATAACGCCACACTTGTAGGCTGCAGCTAGACAGACCTTCCCCTGATGTACACTGCTGACGAAAGTCTCAGAGGGTCTTTTCAGGTAGTTTATATAAAAAAACGTTCATCTACCTTCCCCGCCCTCCATTCTTTTCTCTGCACATTGCAGAGGGCACAAATGGTGAGACTGCTTCCCTCTCCCTGCTCACCAGCCTCTTCTGTTGTTTGTTGGAAACACCATTTTTTAATGTTTTGCACTGGGTATCATTAGAGAATGGTTCCATGTGAGAACATACTGGGCATGAGAATTAGGTGGCTGCAGAGACTGACTCTGCAGCTTTTAGGAACACATCTGATGTCAAGGAGGATGCAAAAAGTAGAATAATACCATATTTCTAGCACTATTACATTCTTATACCAAACTTACCACAGGAGCAGAATAAAACTGATTGTTAATTCTTCCATCTAGTTCCCCTATCTTGGGGCAGAGTGGGGAGAACAGAAAAAAATGTGAAAATTTGTATTACTGCATCAATACAGAGGAGGCCGGTGCTAGATCTACTTCTGAAAAGGTTCTGTTCCTCAAAGTTTACTGTCAGGTGGACCTACAGTGAATTATCAGTAATATAGCTGTACTAGTCCTGTGCCTCTGCAGGCAGCCAACCTCACACATGGAGTCCTGCTCAACTAGTTATTTTTGCTTTCTCTTCATTTCCCTCATTTGTCACAGGAATTTATTCAAAGTTAATGAATCAGTCCAAGATTCTTCATACATATTTAAGTGTTTTTCAAAAAAGAAATCTACATTTTGGAAATGGGCAGAAATCTTGTATTCAGTCAGGTATAACCATGCTAGAGTTAGTCCTGCAGTAATACCCTAACAAGAAGCCTTCCTGACTACCAGACTTGATAATCATAATTCCTTCCTAACAAGGCTTTCAGTGAGACAGTTTTATTATTCAGAGAAAGTCTGAGTTGAATAGATTCACCTCATTTCACCACAAAGCTGCATTTCTCTGAGATATCTCCATATGGAAATTTCAAGGAAGTCAAAAGAAAGTTCATTATGCACACGGGCATTTTAAACACTGACAAAATCCTCAGTTTTCAATACCTCAAAACAAGCTCCAACTTCAGATTTTTCAAACTAAGATCAAGTGCTAAGAAAACAGCTTGCTGGGAACAGCCATGAAAGGAGATCCAGGTATTCTAAGCCTGCAAAATACAGTTCGGGGAGGGGATTAGAATCAGTACCAACCGATGAATTTCACAACTTACATTCCTCCAAAACATCCACCTGAGAATTGGAAAGAGGAGTTATCTCTAAGTCTGATATACTTCATTTCTGCACATATTTTTTTTTCTTAATAAAGTTTATATTTTCAAATAATTGCATACCTGGTTTACCTGCACTGTTTTAATGGCTCTCATCACACACAGCACTTAGCTTTCCAGTTGCTTTTCTTTACATACATATTGTGACTGCTGTGAAGAAAGTTATTTCATGCACCAGTGTGCAAAAGGGTTGGCAATTCAGCCTCCAGTTTAGTGTAAGAAAGTACCACAGAACGTTTGACACACAAGTCTCTTCCTTGTGGCCCAGTGCTATAAGCTACGGTATGAACAGTGCACTGCAAACCAAGAATTCCCATCACGCAAACACAATGCCCTCTGTTATCCTAGAAAAAGAATTTTTCAATTTGGTTCCTCTGCTAATGGCAGAAACAGTAACTCTGACACGTGCAGGAACAGTAAGAGGCCAAGCTAATGTTCATAAAGCCACCTGATAATGTCGATTATGATCTGAAAACATACAGTGCATATTATGGTTTCTGCTCTAGGCATACTAATTCAAAAATGGAGGGCAGGGCATTATATCAGAAATATTTTCTTTAAAGATGTGTCTAAGAAGCCAATTTCTGTAACCTAAAATTTATTATATAGTTACTAGGAATCTGTGTATTGCAGCAAAGATTTACCAGAGAGTTATAGATCTTTGACATTTACACAAATTGATTGCTGCACACAGTGTGGATCTACTATCATTACTAACACAAAGCACACCTCAAACAAAACAAAACCCCACAACCCACAAAGAACATATCTCCTTGATTTTAGTGAATTTTCAGTGTACAGTCTAAATTCCTTCAGTTTAACAAGATGATGTGTTGCACATTAGAGACAAAGCTAACAAAATAGCAGGATTTTTCTATTTCTAGTAGGATTTCTACTTCCAAAGCAGAGAAACTATATTCCACTTTGAAACCCATATCCTTATGAGAATTAGCAATGACTCTAAGAGCATATAGCAAAAACAAAGAAATAATCAATATATTGATCAAAACATGGTTTGCCAAAAACTGTACAGAAATCTGATTAAATAAGGGAGACATAAAGTAATACCAAAAAAAAGAACAAGTGAAATAATAATTTTAAAAAACACTTTAGTATTAGCATGGTTTTGCTTAGAAGCTTGCAGGATAAAAACAATTTGCTTTCGTTAGGCTTTAGCTGAAGGCCTAAATTAAGCATGCAATACATACTTAGAGTATTTTCTCATTTGCTTTAACGTTAATTTTCAAGACAATGTTGAAAAGCTGAATTTATGCCTAGCTGTAGTTTTTATAACCAACCAAGAGAAATTTAGTTTGTATGCTACAGCAACTGTGGAAATCAATTCTTAATCTATGACCTTGCTTACCACAGCTTGAAGCCTTGCAATAAATAAATGCCTTGAGCTACAAATAAGAAACATTTGGTGAATCAAAGAGACAAATAACACAAATCTATATGTGTATATACAGCATTAGAAAGGTCATATAAAATACAATATTGGCTCTTTTCTTGCTCTAACATAATAATGTTTGAAAGGCAGGGCACAGTAATTGGCTGCATTAATACCCAGGTGGTGAATAGTCACGAGTACCTATTTTCTTTTCAAATGACAATGTTCATCCTTTTTGAGGACTTCTCGTAGCCTGCCTGTTTTTTTAGTATGGACAATGCTACAATGCTTAGAAATACAGAATCTCTGAAAAATACCTATTTTCTTTGTCCTAGCATATGTAAAGTCTTTCTCTAATGTACATTTAAGCTTCTTTGTGAAATTGCTCAGTGTTTCATCACTAACACAGGAAAAAAATGCCAGAGCTCATGTGTTAACCTGCACTTAGTCACAACTACCCTTCTTTCCAAGCCAAACCTCTCAAATCCTCACCCTATATGTTATTAAGTATTTCTCCCTATTATATTAGGAGTATAAACTAAAAGAAAAAAGCACCTATAGCAATGTCTCATTATTAATATTTTACAATTATAATTCACAGAACATCACTGTAAACAAACCTGTACCTCTTTAAAAACATACCTTCTATTCTTGATGTATTTGATTGACTGTAGACTTTAAAATTGAGTAGTACAAAATAGCACTACTTCAGCTAATTTCCCTCTCTTAATTGTCTCCTTCCTTTTACACTGGAATTCAAATGTGACTGTGACTGACATTCCTTTTTAGATTAGCATGGCATTATTAGTTTGCACAGCAGGTGACCAAAGTAACTGATGGGAAGGTTTCCCTTATTTTAACCCTAAAAAAAGGATGTAATCTAATACGAAATGAAAGAATTTGGAGATTCATAATTACTTTTGAATTGGAATTCTACATAGAAACCAAATCAGAAAAAGACTTGCTTCCTTGAAATATATTGAAAGTTTTAGTTAAAGCAGATCATTAGGTCCTTTCTAATGTTATATTTTCACAAGATCCTTAACACGTTCTGATCAGTTCTCAATCAGTGAAAGTTTTGCCATTAATATAAACAGAAAAGATCAAGAACCAAATTGAAATGCCCTTTTCAGTTCTTCATAAAAGCCACAGCTGCAGCCTCCAAAGGAATGTATTTGTGCCTTTGTGGCTTTCAGGCATTAATGTCAGGCACCAACACTCCCTGTACAGGATGGAGAAAGACACTGTATCTCCTGATATGGGACAGAATTTGGAACAACTCTCAGAATACCTGACCAAGCAGTCTGTATAACAGTTAACTGGGTGTACACAATTTAAAAAGACAACATACACGTCTCTTACTGTAACATCAGCTTCTTTTTTTTTTATATTAGGTGATGTTTTTCACTGAAAGGACACTGAACAGAAAAGCAGCTTAATCCATTTTCGTTTTCTTTATAATGTCAGCAGTAACACCAAACCAGCTACTGAAAGACAGGGGGAAACATTTGGGGTTTACAGTCTGTGGAACAAGGGAAAGTATGGTAAAAGAATGAGGTTGAGGGAGCCAGTGATAGGTCACAGTCCATTGAATTTATTTTCAACTACTTTTAACTTCATCCTTAATGGAAGTCTTCAAAAAAGTAACAAGCCACTTATTTTGGAACCAGAATTGTCATCTCACTTAGGGAGGGAAGATTAATTAGCAATGAATCATATTGCTCACAAGCATCATGCTTCTTGGGAGCGCCCAGTGTGGGACAGCAGTACTGATAAAACCAAAAATGCCATCAGAAGAAAAGCTAGACTTACACTGAAATTACTTGGCTCATCTTACTTAGCTCTACCTACAAGCATAGGCAAGCCCCAACTAATACCCAAAAAATAACTCAAGAGACTTCTGAACGTCTCTTCTCTGAGGAAGCATTGCCTTTTTTCCCTAATGTATGGATTTATTCCAGGCTAAGGGCAATTTTTGTGGAAATTATGCCAAGTACTTATTGCTCAGAACTGATGTCTAGAAATAGAGGAGAAACTCTCACATTCCAGATGCACACAATGTTTTCATACTAAAAAATAAGCTGTGCTTGAGCCTACCCCAGAACAGACTGAACTGAACAACAGCTAAAGCAGAGCAGGAGGAAGTCCGATTTCTCGCACGGTTTTCCATAGCCCAAGAGCAGGAATTTTAGGTTGGCAATGACCTGTGTCTCACACCTAGCTGGAGAGAAGAACTGACATTCCAAACAGAAGCCTCTCAGGTAAAGCAGTATTTTACAGGTATATGCAGCATATGCAGTTCCCAAATTTCCAAAGATTCTGCGAATGGCGTTTACCAGACATCTCTGTAGCTGTTTGTGGGAACAGGCAGGTATCAGCACGGCAAGTGCAGACAGAAGTGGGGAAGCCTTCCCCAGAGGCAGTCCTCCGCACAGGCTGGAGCAGCCCTCGCTAACTTTGAGACCCTCTCCTCAGCACTCAGCATCAGTTAATACTGACTCCCTGCCCAACTCCACCTGCTATGTCCTATCTGGCATTTTAAATTAGTTTTCATGTTACACTCTTAAAGACAGTTTGCTCTAACTGCAGGAGAGTTGCTTGGTTTATTAATTTGGGTTAGAGGAAACTACTTCCTCACCAAGAAAACATCAAATTTACACTACAATGTACCATAACATTATTATATTATAACCTATTATAATCTATTATAATCTATTATATAGATTATAATCTATTCTTAGATTATAACCAGTGATGCTTACAAAACAATTTAAGATTCAATATTTGTGAAACAAAGCAATGTATTCACTGATGGCTTTGTATCAGCATAAATGACTAATTACTTTAATCAGGAAGCTCAAAAGATAACGAACTTGATTTATTATAAATACAGGGGCTTGCCCTCATAAAAATTACTTGCTCTACAGTTCAGGACACATATTGATTTATGGCACTACTTGTAATTCTCTTATTTTTTATTTTAACATTTAATAATAGGTGAAAAATGAATTAAAGGTAAACCAGAGCAAGACACGTTTCCAATATAACTGTATTCAATTCTACAGCAATACTCATACATTATCTATATCCTAATATTTCACTAATAATAAAGACACAAAACTATTTTGAAAAACATGCAGAGAGTAAAAGATTAATTTGGCCAAGATTACAGAAAGAGTGAATATTCTTGCCTTTCTCATACATGACTGTTCATTATGTAGTGATACCTGACATCTTTTGCCGAGACCAGCTGAACACAATTCAAATGCAATTTAGCTAGGGGTAACAGGAAGTCATAAAAAAATCTCTGGAGAGATTTTGATAATCCCATCTATCTAACTCATAGATTATGAATCAATTATGGCATAGGATCCCATCAGAGAGACAGCGAGCCTGAATCTGCCTGCAGTCTGGTAGTGGACAAGCAAGTATCTCAGCATCTTTGCTGCAAAGGCACTTTGGAAAACACTTTGCTCTCTCCTGACCCCTGCACCACCAGTCCTTTACCTCACCTGAGGGCCATTTACAGACAGAGAGGGCACTTATTAAGGCATGTCAGGTCCCCATGACAAGGCTTATAGATTTATTGCACTACAGTCAGACTACACAATACAGTTACAAATTTTTACAGTACATATCTTTTAAATAAACACAAAAATCATCCACATCTAATTTACTTACACTAAGATTAAAAGGTTTAGGGCTCTCTCATCCACCTGAAGTCCTCTAAGTTTGTCCAAACACGATGATTGCCATGGATTCCCCATTTCTGCATATTTCTGTTGCAAATTTTGAGGAACAGTCAGGTGCGTTTCTGTATGTTTTTCTGCATGCATGAAGGGAGAACCAGCATGCCAGAGATCAGAAGAAACATTTTCCGTAGTTCACTGGTAACCAGCAAAGTTCTCTAGCTGAAGTTTTGGGTGTAATAGCTGGAGCCCCAGGGTGTCCAAGGAGACTGTCCCACAACTGCTCAGTCAGTTATTATAGTGGTAATGATTATTCTTGCATCGGTATGTGCCAAAAACAGTGATTAACGGCAACATAAGAACACTTTCAACATGAAGAATATTTTCATAGGAAGATCTGCTTGATCTAACTTCAACTCTGAGCTCAGCTAAAACAAACTATATTCCTCAGGGCACTGCAACAAACTGATTATCATCATATAAAGACACTTGGCAGCCAGGTTCATATTACAGCTGCTTCTTGTGCTGACCAGCACGGTCACCATGAACTCATGTTCCCTCTGTTTTAATATATGCTCACGTTGTCTCTTGTCTCGTACTTAACACTAACATTCCTCTGGGCATAAACTACCTCCCTCGTGTGTGTTTACAGAATCAGCTGTGCCTAGTGACTCTTAGTGTATAAATAACAAGAAAGATATTAATCTGATCATGATTTATGGCAGAGAGTTGTACAACATACTCAATTAAATCTCTGCATTATTGAAGCCAATGGAAATGTTTATTCTTGACGCTAGGGTTCTCCTATTGTATCGTCAGGGTTGGTACCTTCTTGGTACAAATCTTCTTTCACATAGAAAACTTTTTTAGTCACCCATCAATTCTGATAGTTTCCAGTTATTAGTACAACCACATAAAATGGGGAGTAGTATTTTCACTTTTGTCAAATAATCTCTGTCAAGAATTTCTTCCAAGCCTGGTGGCACACAAAGTCCCAGAATTCAGATTAATGCAGTTTGGAGAATACCCATCAAAACATTACTAAGAGACATCTGCTTCGATCTATGAGGGGCACACATGGGACTAACCTCTGCTATATTTTATAACCACTCCCTGATGACCAGACACGAAACCCCACTTTTGCACAGCTACAGAAAACCAGCATGCTACTATAGCAATTAGAAAAGAGATCAGAAAGTGGGGGGTACCTACCAATATAACACAGGCTTCCAAGACATTTAGTCAGACTCAGATAGCTCAGATAGCTCACTGATGGCCTGTGAGAAATCTGGGAGATCTTGAAAAGCCTCTGACATCTGATGTCATGCTACCACTCATGTCTGAAACTGCATACAGAATTTTTAAGGACTGCTGATTAAGATTGTTTATTTTCTTTGTTGGATTTTTCAGTCACATGACTGGTTTCATACTTAAATCTCTTTCAAATAAAGGTGTCATTCTGTGACATGAACCGTCTGGAGTTCTGCGCTTTTTTTTTTTTTTAAATCCACGGTATTAGAGGTCAGGCAGAGGCAAATGTTCAGGAAAGGATTTGGAACAAACTAAAAAAGAATGAGAAATATAAATTCAAACAGAATCTGACAGAAGAAGTGGAATTCTCATCCACAAAATGAAATTCCAGTATTTTACACAAAAAGAAACCATTAATTGTTAAATGGATATTCATCGGACAGATCTGGGTTATATACAGAACTATTATGGCAGTGACAGTAGTGCTATAGAGTAGCATTTACTGGCATCATGAAAATTATTCCAACCTGCAAAACTCTTTTAACTGAGTTTATATTATAAAAGGAATATTTGTTTTGAACAGAAACATTATGTTAAAGCTAAAATTTTAAAAAGTACCTCTGTTGTTTCAGAGAAGCATTAAGACCAGAAGCTCACTCTTCCAGGCATTTATTTTGTAACAATCATTTAATTTCATCTTTTGTTATGTTTAACAGCTCTCATGGGGAGCTAAACCCTCTCCTCTGCAGCTACTGTGATTACTGAGAGAAAAATATGAAATAACTTTGAAAATGATACAACAGGTTTACTGGCAGCCTGGTTCTGCTGAGCTCAGCAAGGGGGAAAGGCTGCCCAATATCTTCACCTCTCCTAGAGCCTATTCTGACCTTGCACTTGCTGGCAAAAGTCCCTAAAGGACCATCTGCCAGCAGGAACGGCGGGGTGGGGGGGTGGAATCATTCATGTGCACACTCCAACACTGCCAAGTCCTTCCCAATTCTCAAAAACTTCAAATAGTAGAAGCTACCACAAGCAGTATTTAAGACTTTAGTATGCCAGCTTTACCTGCTGTGCAGTTCTCAATATAAAAGCACTTCACCAGAAGAGACAAAGAGAGTCTCCATAACAAGAGGAGGCGGAGAAAACTGAATAGATAAAAGAATTTATCTTTTATATTTCGAATATTATGGTTGCGGTAATAGAACCGTGGTCAACATTACCAAGCACTGCAGGTTAACTATGCTGAAAAGCTATGTCTACCAAAGACCTATTGGGAAGGCGGGGGGGAAGGATCAGATATACACAACAGATGTGCACACGCTAAGCTCATATCTTCAAAATTGCTCCTACAGGTCTATTTATTTAACATATTACAACAGAAACCCATAACAATCCTAAAGCATTCAAAATAGGAGATGCATTTCAGAGCAGCCTGTGTTTCAATAACAGAACATGCTGTTTCTCTCAATCAGAATTAAAAGACGCAAATCAAAGAGAAAACATTTAACATTAAATGCAAGACCTTATTCTGATTTGAGGAAAGCCAAAAAAAAGCATATACTGCAAATCCATAGATATATACCTTTTACATATATATATATATATAGCAAAGTTAGAGCTTCATTGGCTTAGCCTGCCCTGTTATGTGCACCCATTCCCATCCTCACAATTTTTCTTTTCTGTAAAATGCATCCTTGAAGGCATGAGCTTGTATAGAAGGGCAACAGCTGTTCTGTTTTGGGTCAGAGAAAATGCAGGACACACCGCTAGAGTTGTCCGTATATGATGCTTTCTCAAGAATACTCGTAAGGCTTTTTTTTCCCCTTCTTTCTTTGCTATTTCTACTGAAAGCATGGCTGGGCACGCTCCTGGCATGATTAGTATTTCTGCCTCTGTGGTACTGGCCAAGGACTAAATTGATCCTAAATGAGTACACACTACAGTTTTACTATTACAGCCTCATCTTCACTCCCCTTTCCCCCTATTCACCTCTATCTCCATCCCACTATTCATCACATATCTTTAAGTGACATCTAACATTGAGGTTATACTCAGTCT
Organism: Phaethon lepturus; assembly: GCF_000687285.1. Lineage (NCBI taxonomy): Eukaryota > Metazoa > Chordata > Aves > Phaethontiformes > Phaethontidae > Phaethon > Phaethon lepturus. Next base: position 14,406 of record NW_010563961.1, on the reverse strand, counting down.
TAGACACACAGCCCATGGAAATCTTCACTTAGCTGAAATGAGCAATACTGACTTCAGCGAAATGTTGGGTTTCATGCCACAGTGCTCTCCGCCTTCTAGCACAGCACTGGATCTTGTAAAAAGTGAGTAACAACAGCGTTTATTCCCTATCACCAGATGTTCAGTTTAGGTATTAGGTTTACTTGGCTCATGGAAAGACAGAAAAAGACATACTTTGCTGTCCAGATGAAGCACAGCTTAACTGTGACACACTCTGTGTAAGCAATGCAAAACAAGATCTCCTGTTATACAACAAAAATTCTAACCTAAACTGTAAGGCCCAGTCAGATGAGAGACAGATATATTCACTGGCACTGTTTATAAATCTTTGCAGGATGGGAGAGGTTTTGGGTTTGTTTTACAATGGTTTGGTTTGTGTTGATACCACTCCCTCCTTGACTCCCATTTCCATGTGGTTCTACAGCTAGCTGCCGGAAACCGCACTTCAGCTGTTTCTGTTGCACATTGATACTACAAAACTGATCCTGTAAACAGAGAAGACTTTCTGTAACTAACATTAAAACAGTAATGTTTTATTCATTCATGTGAATAAAACTTCCTGTTCCTGTGAAGCCAAGGGCAGGGATCAATGTGTGGAACAGATCTCTACAACACAGCCTGATCTACAAGCAGAGGTTCAGCTTGCAGACCTTATACAACCATGCTAACAGTTAACAAAAGCAAAACAGTATGAATATTAAGGAAGAAAAAACCATCATGAGTGACATTGTAGAAAATAATCTCTATCAGTGTGACACCAGCAGCACAGTGGATTGAAAATTGTTCTTACTTGCAGGCAAGGCACAACTCAATTTTGTCTTTCAGCTTCTTTTTTGTCTTTCAGCTTCTTTTACCGTGTGTTCCTCAGAAGCATTCAGCTCAAAGCCAGCATGAGATCTGCTCTGAATTTGTGTCAGACTCCTCAATGAGCTACAAGGAAACACACACTTGCACCACCCACAGCAACTAAGATTACTCTAGACAAGAAATCTCTATACATCTACTGTGAGATAGGGTAGAGGTACCAAGTTCATAGAGCACTTGGCACACTCACTGCACTCTCAGCTGTGTAACTAGGACAGGTGAAGTACACAGGCCATAACATCACTTTTTTCCCACACAAGCATTTAGCTGAGAGGACATTTTATGGGGAGAGGGGTGGGGAAGAAGGGAAGGGGAGAAAGAAGAAACATCAGCATTAATCTAGCAGCAGTCTCCTCATAGGGCCCCCAAAGATCTTCCAGCATCCTCTGCCCCATCAGCACAAGCCATCAGCCCCCAGGCAGGACTGGGGCAGGAGATGACCTTGAATCAATTTATTCCAAACAGGCCTTCAAACTATTCCCAAGCATTCAGAACTGGGCAGCCTCAATTTAAAACAAACAACAGAAAAACCCCAACCCATTGAGCCCCCCCCCGCCAAAACAAAACCACACAACCAAAAAACCTCTTTAGAATTAAACTTTCCTTTCCACTTACATGGATTCTTTTCAGTGTTTTTTTTGTAGTTCTGGAGGTTGAAGAATACTGTCCCATCATGATCCTGCTGACATAAATAGGCAGCCTTCACTCCAGCACTCCTATAAAATTAAGCAAGCTACCACTGAGACTCCTTCCTCACAAAATTACAATTTTGGTGCAAACACTACTAATGAAAACATCTCAGAGTTTTCCAAAAAACAACTGTTACCCAGAATAAATGTTTTCTTTCTGAATATATCTCTACTGCTCCCATCCTAGAGAACAAACAGGATGCTGTTCTCCCAACCTGGTCACAAACTGCCAGAATACATTACAGAATCACAGAATCATTAACATTGGAAAAGACCTTCAAGATCATCAAGCCCAACCATCAACCCAACACCACCATGTCCCCTAGACCATGTCCTGAAGTGCCACGTCTACACGTTTTTTGAACACTTCCAGTGATGGTGACTCCACCAGTTCCCTGGGCAGCCTGTTCCAATGTTTGTATCATTCTCTCCCATTTAATTAGCAAAATAAGCTTTTTTTTTTCTTTTGACAAACCACAGAGCAATATAAATGTCACTACGTCATTCAGCACCCAACACACATATCCACAGATAGGACCTGGTAGACAATGTTACGGCAAACTGTCTAAATTCCAGCCATCTTTGCCCTAAGATTCTAGCTAACATCTCAAATTTTTTTCTCCTGGAAGTTCAGATTAATTTCCTTGGAATTTAATGGCTGTTTTTTAATTAGAGATACATTTTAATCAATTCCTTAATTTTCATTAAAGTGCTTATTAAGATATATCTGTCCTTTACAAAAAAACAGTTTTCTTTTTCCTGAAGCACATTCTTAAGTATTTTTAAAAAAGAACACATTTCCTAATTTGCTTCATTGCCCTAGAAGAGCCTAAAGTATTTGATTAAGCAAAAGAAAGTCTACAAAAATCCACAGCTTCCTGGTACAACAGCCATTAAAGTGCAGGAGAAATTCTCTATCAACTCCAAATGTAAATTAGATGAGCCTAAGAAAGAAACTGCAAACAGTATTTAAGAGCAACCAAACCTTCCCTTTGCCCCAGAAAATCTCACAATTCTAGGGTCTCAGTATATACTCTGTTATCTTTTAATTTGCTGCATACTAAAGTAGAAAAAACTCTACTGAAAATTTAGATTCCATCAACCTCAAGACTCCTGAGCTGTTAGGGCTCATTAAGTCTTCCTAGGAATAGAAGAATGACAAAACCAAAAACACTTTACATGGGGTTTTGTGGCTGATCTGACAGTTTAAATTTCATGAAAACTCAATACATTTGTGAGTTAGGTTTTTATGGAATGCAGAGGATGACACGTACCTGTATGCTATCTGTGATGATGATAATCAGATGGCATTCTCATAAGGCCTCTGAAAGAAGATTTACATCCTATATCACCTTTTCATTTTTGTCTACATATCTCATCCTGTGTTTGCAGTATTTTGTCTGTTAAATTGTTTTCAATGTCTGAGTTCAAATACTCTGCTACAAGATTAAAGGTGACACTCTCAAAAGCCATTTCAATGGGCCTCAATTTCGTAGGCACTCAAAACAATTAAATGGTTGAAATTGTCATTGTGGGATTTGGTAGATTATTTGCTTGCTTGTTCCTTGCACAGAGACTGCTATAAATACATATTTCCTTATTACCTGCATTACAGGAATATCCAAAGTCTCAGGCAGGGTTGGGTTTCTGTGTACAAACAGAAAAATGCATTTCCTGCCCTGTAAGAGTTCACAGCATCCCCAGTGATCCTGCAATGAGTTCCATGTGTGGCAACACTTGAACCTTTACAGATGCCATAGTAACGCTGCAGACTACTAGGAACTAAATAAATATATAAACTATATAGCTAAATAAATATATATAAAAATATATATTTTTCATATACACTGTTATACAGCTGTTGACGGATAATGATATCCTGGTCGTTAATCAACCTGGCTGGTCACTAGTGAAACTGGCTGGACTAAAACTGCCAACCTAGAGATGAATGAGGCTAAAAACTTAGTCCTTCATGAAACCTGGAGAGACAGGTGACAAATTCCTTTCTACGATCACAATAATACTAAATTGTAACATGTTAGGAGTCGATGATAAGTATCTGGTAAACCTATGAAATCAGTTGCACAGCCTGATATTTAAGCAATGACTTTTCATTTCCAATAGCTTTGGTACTTCAGTCTCCCATTTACTTACAGATGCCAGGGATATAAAGTTTTGATTAGAAGGAATTTCCATCTGCTGCATCTCAGTCATTTATTTTTAGAAGTCTGGTGCATATACATGAAAAGTTTCTAAGTGCATCAAATGAACCTTTCCTTTTGAACAATCTAACATTACACGTTTCTTCCAGATCATCACACGTGGCCTGACGTACTCCACCCTAGATCCAAACCTGCCAGGGAAACATTTTTCAAGAGATACCTCCAGAAGACTGGGAATAAGCAAAGTCCCTTCTGGATCACCTACATCTAAATATAGATCTGTATTATCTTCACATATAGAAAGATAAAAAAGAAACAAATAACATTTTAGCATGGGGGTTTCCCAGCTGTGACCATGTGCAGTCCACACACTATGCAATGTCAACCTACAGAGTTGCTTATTCCTTGTTTGCCTCCGACACTCCCCAACATTCTGGATGTGTCGCTTAAAGTCTGCTGTTATCAAGTGGTCGTTGAGAAAAACGAGTTTGTAAATTGAGCCTGAAGCCTCAAATCAACTCACTGTAATTCAGGAAAGACATTCATGTAACCTCTCTGAGCACTGGATTAACTTTCTTCTATTCCCAGTCCTTGGACATAACCAGCGAGGCTATACAATCACTAGGATATAACTGGAGGTAAAGAAAAGGTGCTAAAACTGAAGCTCCTAAGATAGGAACCTGTAACTATGAATCTAATGCTGAAGCCTTTTCTCCTGTGATCAGTCATAGTGAAGTGAACAGAATTACTTATACAAGAGAGGACTCCAGGATCAAGGTTATGAGGATTATCCTGCTCTGGGATGCTCTGGGTAATACTTTCTTTTACAAGTATGCTCCTTTAGATCACCATTATTCAATGTAAATAAGCAAAAAAATCAAACTCTGTATTAATTCAAATTCACAGAAAGCATACACAGAGACAGAAAAATGAATGCAGTATGAATAAAATACAGTGTGAAGAAAATGGTCTCTTTGATCATTCTTTTGTGTTTGTACTGACAATGATTTAACTGTATTTTTGTACTTGAATTTAAAATAAAGGATTATTAAAAAGGTTTAATTGTGATAAGGTATGTGATTATTTTCAAAGGTTTACACGCCATAGAGGTAGGTTTGAGCTGAAATTCTGGACTCAGTTCACACAGGTGTGTGGGAGGCCAACTCTGGACCTCTCTGTGGCTTTGTCAGTGACAGTAAGAGGTTAGGAATCTGCACTGCATTCCAAAGAGCGGAAAAATCAAATCCACATCATTTATTGGCACCATACAAACATTACATAAGGTGACTTATTAGCAAATATGCCTAATATTGTACTATCTAATGCCACGTATTGTCATGACAAGGATCCTCTGTGGTGGGTTGACCCTGGCTGGACACCATGTGCCCACCAAAGCCACTCTATTGCTCCCCTCCTCAGCTGGACAGGGAAGAGAAAATACAACGAAAGGCTCATGGGTCGAGATAAGGGCAGGAGAGATCACTCACCAATTACCGTCATGGGCAAAACAGACTCAACTTGGGGAAATACTTTAATTTATTACTAATCAAATCAGTAGGATAATGAGAAATAAAACTAAATCTTAAAACACTTTCCCCCCAGGAAGAACCTGGGCTTAAATTTACTTCTGATTTTCTCTACCTCCCCCCCTCAGCAGCACAGGGGGACGGGGAATGGGGGTTGTGGTCAGTTCATCTCATAATGTTTCTGCTGCTCCTTCCTCCTCAGGGGGAGGACTCCTCACACTCTGCCCCTGCTCCAGCGTGGGGTCCCTCCCATGGGAGACCGTCCTCCATGAACTTTTCCAACGTGAGTCCTTCCCACAGGCTGCAGTTCTTCATGAACTGCTCCAGCCTGGGTCCCTTCCACTGGGTCACAAGTCCTGCCAGCAAACCTGCTCCAGCCTGGGCTCCTCTCTCTCTACAGGTTCACAGGTCCTGACAAGAGCCTGTTCCAGTACGGGCTTCCCACAGGGTCTTGCATCCCTTCAGGCATCCAACTGCTCTGGCATGAAGTCCTCTCTGGGCTGCAGGTGGAGATCTGCTCCACCATGGACCTCCATGGCTGCAAGGGCACAGCTGGCCTCACCATGGTCTTCCCCACAGGCTGCAGGGGAATCTCCGCTCCGGCCCTTGAGCCCCTCCTGCTGCTCTGACCTGGGGGTCTGCAGAGTTGTTTCTCCCACATATTTTCACTCCTCTCTCTGGCTGCAGTTGCGCAGTTGTGCAGCAACTTTTGTCCTTTATGAAATATGTTCTCCCAGAGGCTCTACCACCATTGCTGATGGGCTCAGCCTTGGCCAGCGGCGGGTCCATCTTGGAGCCAGCTGGCACTGTCTCTGTTGGACATAGGGGAAGCTTCTAGCAGCTTCTCACAGAAGCCACCTCTGTACCACCACCACCCCCTGCTACCAAAACTCTGCCATGCAAACCCAACATGTCCTCAAACTGTTCTTCACTTAAAATGAATTTATGTATTGGTCCCAAATTACTTCCCAACAGGACTCTACCACTCATTTTAATTATGAGCCAAATCCTATATCCCTTGCTACCCTGACAAAAAAGAAGTCAGGAACTGTTTTAGCTGTATATGGAATGAATACTATTCTGATTCATAACCTTTAAAGTAAAAAAGGCAAGAAAACCCTTCAAGAAGTCTACTTTGGTTAGGAAAATTACCTCTTCTTATTCTAGGTCTTGTGGAAACAGTCAAGAATAATACTAAACCTATATAATTATTGAATTGTACTACATTCTCTTGTTATCGTACCTGTTTACAAACAGCCATAGAAGCAGAGTTAAACAGACTTATGGGCCTCAACTACAACCAACAATCAAGTCATTGCAAACCCTTCATACAGCATCTGAGGCTACAAAAGTAATTCACCACAACCTAACAGTCTTGCTAAGCCTTGGTTTCTATTTTCTCAGTTGTATTTCTATATTTAAGAGATGTAAATTTGGCTGAAAACAGAATACTCCTCACTGTATTTGAAGTATGTAGTTCTTAAATCCAGGAATGTATCTGAGAATTCATTTGCGAAACTTGTAAGCACTCATTATTTTTGTTCTGAAAACTTGCATCAGTCATATTAATTCCTCTCACACAATTTATCACATATCTTCTGGTTTAGATGACATCTATTGTAACCACAATACATACCCATTATTTTCATATGGTGTAGAAAGTTGCATGCCTAACTTAAGATAGGCAGATTTCATTAATTGTAAAATAATCTAAAGAAGAACATTAGTTTACCAGCTTAATTGGTGTTAATATCTAAATTACATAGTAATTATGAAAAGAGAAAATGTTAAGATATGGCTTTACAACAGAAACCTAATAGTTCATTTAGATACTGGAAACCAACATTCACTTTCTTATCAATTTTTGGTGCGTTTCAAAGCATGCCTCCTGGTCTAGTGCTCTAAAGCTCCTCTCACACACATGGCTGCCACCAGTAACTGCTTTTCTGTGTCACATTTACAACAAGACTGCATTCAGTTATTTGCATGCTATTTTGTAGACGTGTACATAAAGCATTGACAGAGCCTCTGAAAACAAAACAGTGCAAAAAGAAAAAAATGCAAAGGTGCCATCCAACCACAAAAACTATCAAAATGTGACAGCAGTCAAGCAGAATAATGCAACCTCAACGAATCCAGCCCATACCGCTTTACAATACATAAAGTGATTATCTGTTAAAGACTGGTGCTTCATTCAAGACAAGGGGGCAACCTCCATCCAGCAGCCTCTCCTGCAAGAACCACTGCCTGGCAGTGATAACTGCATGGACAGAGACTCTTCCACCCACTCACCTCCAGAAGTGACCTCTTCAGAACAGGGTTGAGGAACATTGGCAGGACAGTGTGGGGAAGCTTGCATTGCTGCCGCCCTTGCTATACCTGTCCTGTGGAGAAATAGAGGACTTAATTTCCAGGGCTGTCAGTCAGCACCTTCCACATTACAAGTGAAGGAAAAAGAAATGAATTTGTCAATGCTTGCTTCAAGAAAGTACATCTTGGGGTGTAGTGAAGAACCCCCATTTTCTACTGAAGTATTTGGGTTGCTTCCACACCTGTGGAGCTCCATTTGTCTGCCTGCCCAGCAAGCTGGATTCTTTGGTTCATGAGTTGATGATGCTCTTGCCAGTTACCTATACAGCAAGCTGGGACATGGCCATGGAGAATCAACTTAACTAGACAGCCTAAACAGGAAATAATGTTTAAATTAATCTCTCAGCTTTGATGTGAAGTACTTGCCATTGGGTAACTCTACCTTCTACCTCTCTTTCAAAATGGCAAGTTTCTCAGTCTGCTCTTTACACATTTCCGTTACAGAAACCATTACCATATGAATTACCTAACAGAGAAGCAGTTCTTTTGCTTCTCCTGTCCCACCCATTCCAGAGAGGCATTTTATTTTACTTTCACATTAATCTAAATAGGGTTACCACAAGAATCGATCCTAGCAAAGACAACTTTTAAAGGAAAAAAGGAAACTTTCCACTACCCTCATGGTTTCCAGCTAGGACAACAGTTTTCACCCAACAGTTTTTAGTGTGACACATACAAATGTTTTGTATATACTGAAGTGCAGGCCATCAGAGAGAGAAAGAGACAAAAAAAAACTATCTGAAAAACACTAATAAATCATTCTTTTGAGTGTGGTGATGAATACAATGTTTCACAATTTCAAAAACAATCCTCTAAAGCCTTACTAAAACAAGTGTGTTTGCTTCCAGGAGTGATCTCTGTGTATCTTTCAGGAGTACCATGATGTTTTTTGTTGGAGGACATGTCAAGTTTAGACACAGAAAACTGGAAGCTAACGACCAACCATTTTATTCTGGTAGGAGTGTGCACTGAATACTGATGCTCACAGGCAGGAACAATTTCCAATAATTAATTGGAAACATATCAGCCTTCATTGCATTTGCTTAACTTTGGTCAACAGCAATGTTAATCTTGCAAGTGAATTGAGAGACAAGACAAAGCCTGTACATCTGAGGTTTATATATAATTCAGTTGTGCTGAAAAGCATGGAAAGCAAGCCAAGAAAATTATTATTATAAAAATATGGCAGATGAACTCTATTAGGAGAAAAAAAACCAAAATAACCCCAACTTTTATTGTATCAATTACTTGCACCCAATCTTTCAGCTAGGTGTATGCTAAAGAGTAAATGTAGCTGTAAATAGAATTGTTCACTCCTTATTTGCGCAAAACAGACTTATGCGTCACTCACCTCCTGAACAAATATGCCAGACAGGGCGTTTTCTTAATTTTTATTTTTATGTTTTTATTTGCCACTGTATACTGCTTTTCTCTTCACAAAGCTCCCAGTTTCCAACATACTCTCTGCTTCAAAGCAACAAAACAGTTTGTCTCTCTGAATATCTACTACCTTGGACTACGCTTATGGCTGTCCATGGGCTATGGTTATAAACAGACTTGGTCAAGATATTTGGATGAGGTATCTCCAAGAGAAATAATAACAATTGGTCACATATATAATACCATATTTAATAAACACAGTATTTAAATATAAAGTGATACAGCAGGTTGGCCTAAAGAAATAGAACAATGATTAATTCTGTTCTGAGTACTACAGATAGATGTTCTGTTCACTTTCTAAGACAGTCATTATTCTAAACACTAACAAGAGTTTTAGTAAAACTGCTCCTTTTCTTTATGTGACAAATACTAGGAGTATCAGAAAGAACCAAAATCATCGTGGAACCTTGATAACCTTAGGTTTTACATACTGCGTAAACCCCTCTCAGAGTGACCAAAAAGCTGCCCCAGAAAGACCACGATACATAGATAATCTAGATATTACAGTAACAATGCACAGATATCACAGATAATTTTCTCTCCAGACAGAGAAAAGAATACAAACACTTTGAAATGTTTGGGGATAGTTTCTAACAATCCTTGGAAGGACTGACACTAGTGGAAGCAGGTTTCACCCAAAACCACAACTGTTAATGCGTTTACCCTCCCTCAAATGCAAACTGGTAAAAGCTAAAACCGGGGTGGGGGGGAAGCTACAACTGAAAGCAAGCGCTGAAAAAGTCACAATGTGGATTTTTGTTTGGTTTAGTAATCTACAAAATCATCAAATGCCAAGCACTTCACACTTTGAGGGTAACCTACATTTGTTTCAAAACGAAGCCTTAAGCATTCAAAAAGCAGCACCTTATGCATTAAGTACTTCAAAGGGCCTTGCCTTTGCTTACATCTTCCTGATTTTCTCCCCACAAGTTAACTATTGTTCTTAAACTTCCCCTGCAGTCTACACTGAGCCATGTATCCCAAGTACTTGAAGAGGCACTTTAATCATACAGGATATTGCTAAAAGGCAGGATCACTTTCATTGTCTGGAAGAGTAGTTCATGGAATAAAAAAAGGAAACAATTCTATGACAGGAGAAAGATATATCACTTCCAGTGATTAGTCCAATTCAAACAGAAAGCCCTTCCATGACAGAAAGCACATGCTATTTTTAGGATGAACTCACATCCTGCCACCATATCCAAGCTAGAATATCCCCTCTTCTTTCTTGTTTAAATATTGCGTGGGATCTATGGTGTACATAAGGACTGTAATATAGCTCCCAGACTTCATTCTCACATCGACCAGAAGTTTTCCAGTGAGTCCTATAGAAATCACTGTTTTTTCTACAGTTCATTTTCCCTTCGAGAAATGAAGAAAACCTACCTTTAAGTCTCCATGTCTGGAAAAAGAAACAGTGAGAAGTCCATTATGTGGACCTTTATATGAATGAATCCATGCATCTATGGCTGCAGCAGTGGATTCCTCATCTTCATTCTCCACCCAGTGACAACATTCAGGTGGTGCTTGAACACAACCCTTCCTGCTTCCTGCATGTGTGAGAGGACAGTACCACTGTGGATTGTAGTCCCACTTGGGTCTCCTCAACCAACATACAGCTGGTGAAGAAAAATGAGCCTGATGATTCAGCTGTAGGTACAAATTATGTTTGTCATCACTGCTAGGGAGCCCATACTTACGTTCCAACATGCAGAAATGATGTTGCTAGTACCTGAACTTTAATGGATAGTCTTGACAGAAAAAGGAACAATGACACTTACAATATAGTATATGCTGTGGCTTTGCTAAGAACCTATGATTTTTTTATACAAGCTAAAAAGAATATTGATTTCTTTCAAGTCCACTGCACACTAAATGCAATTCCCACTTTTGATATTTCAGATATTATATAAAAATGCCATCTTTCTCACTAAGAAAAGAATCAATGAGTTTTTCATGAAGCAGAAATGTCTAAGGCTCTTTGGTATATTTCAAACAATCTTGTCAGCTGGAGGTAGCCAAAAAACTTACATCGATTCATGAAAAAACATATAGAAAATTCACTTTGGTGTCATCCAAGCTCAGTTTATATTCACTGTGCACTGTGGACTGCAAGACACTGGCAATTCAAAAACATCCGTAGTGATATAACTAACAATACAAACTCAATGCTTCACCTCTCCGTTACAAACTAAGGGAAGACAAGAAATGGCTGTAAAGCAACAAAAAAAATGCTGTGTATGAGAATCTAGATGGACCCTAAGAAACTTCAGGAGGTTCAACAAGGAGAAGCACAAAATTCTGCACTTGGGGCAGAAGAGCTCCACACATCTGGCTGAAAAGCAACTGGCAAGGTAGCAGTCCAGCTGGAAATGACCTAGGGTCATCCTGGATGCCAGGCTGAATATGAGCCAACAGTGGGCTCACATCAGCAAACCACATACTGGACTAACACTAGGAAGAACGTGGTCAGCAAAAACAGGGAAATCACCCTCTGCTCGAGGATACACTTTGAACACTGTGTCCAGCTTCTAATCTCCCCCAGCTGAAGTGGAGAAATCGGACAAGATCCAGCAAAGCCCTAAGCACCTACCCTATGAAGTTTGTCAGGTGCTTAGGATGTTTGCAGAGGCTGAGGGATCTTGGCTTTTTTAAGCTGGTGAGGAGAAGGCTAATGGCAGTTTAATAGCGGTTTACAACTACTTGACATGGATTAAAGAGGCAATGGAGCCAAACGCTTCTTGGTAGCGGTGCATGATGTTGTAAAGTCAAAAACAACTGAGTGGCAGCTTGGGAGGTTAAGACTGGCTGCTTAGAAAGGCAGTGCAGAACTGGAAAGGTTATCCAAAGAGGTTGTGGCATCTTCATCCTTGGAGGTTTTCAAGATTCAGCTATACAAATCCAAAGCTGACTTGAGCTACAGTTTTGGCAAGACTGTGTGTCCAGTGGGACACTGGACTACAGACTTGCAGAAGCACTGTCCCACGTCCACTGTTGCTATAGTTCTACAAAGTGTCAGTAAGAAATGAAACACTCTAGTATTCTGTAGAACAAAATCCAAAACAAACTTTTGCTACCCCTCCACTCCTTGCTTGTCTGCTATGATATTTTCAGAGAGATGAACTTACAAGCTTTGGGTGTCCAACGCAATATGAGGTTGAACAGAAACATGGTTAAACAAAGGCCTGTTCCAAAGGGCTGGATCGTTGTGACCCATTCTTTGTCACTAACCCAAACAAAGCACAAAGACACAACATTTGCACCAAGAAGTGTGCTTCAGAGACCCAGAACTTGGAAAAGGCAACTCATCTTTTTGCTACAGCTTACTGGATTTGACCACAAGAGATTGATACACTCCCACAAGTAACCAAACCAGGTTATGATAAAGTTAACGACAATTTTAAGACTGGTTAATTGAAATGACTAATTCTGCAATTGGCTCACAGTTTTTCTTCCCAACAATGCAACTGTGCTAATTCTTCAGCCATAGTATATGCCTTGATAGTGGGTTAATCGTTGAGGTAATGCCTCAACCAAAGAACTCTGGAATGCTCTTAACAGTAATCACCAATTACAGGAAGATTCCTCATCAACTCACGATTAAGTATTTACCTAAATGTTCTGCACATAGCTCAAAAAACCCACCTGTGTTGTTATGATACTACCACAATATGAACTTTTTGGAAGCTGTAAAAGCATAATTTAGGGGGACGATATGAACCTAACAAATCCAAAAGCACCTGAATGGACAGATCAAGGGGAAGAATTACTGTTCTGTTAAGACATGTACATTTTTTGATGTTCTGGTAGAGATAACCCTAAAAAATATCTGTAAAAACAACAACAAAAAATTTATTTAAAGGCTGAAACTATGTTACTGACATTCATGAAATATCCTGTAATTTTTTGCAGAGAGATTTAATTACACCTTTCATGCTACTCATCCATTGAAAGATCTTCTGGTTAGCATTAATTTAAATTCTATTGCAACATAAATTTATACAACTTGGACACATTTATCAGCCCTTTAAATAACAAACATCCAGGCAGTATATTCTTGAAAAGGAGAAAAGGACATACAATTAAAACCTGAACTACAATTACTTTGCATTTCAAAAAGTTAAAAAGTAGCCTGAAGGAACATTATCTCAAAGAGAAAATCCAGACAGTTGCTTTGCTTCAAGCAAAGACATAAGAGTACTTAGGAGAAAACAATATGCAGCAAGGCTAAATCATATAGAAGGAGTAGGCAAAAAGGTCAAAGAAAAAGAAATGGGTTTGTACTCAGGTTACTATAAATTTGAATGCATTGGGCGCCTAAAGAAACTTGCAAAGGCAGGATTAAGGTCACAGCATTCAACAGGGTAATTTTATTAGTACCCTAAATTTAACAAATTATATTATGCATGAGAATTTCCAAGTACATTTCCTGACCCGTTATGCAAAGGAACAAAATGATAATTCTAATTGGTTACAGTAACTATGGAAAATCTGTTCTTCTGGTTAAAGAATAAATTCTTGATAGGCTAAACATACGGTTGCTGGTGAACAGGAATGCAGTAAACCCTAAGAAAATTAACTAACACCTTTAACAAATCCACATAATTTCAGCTCCCAGGATTTTTTTCTTGTGAAACTGCAGTATGTACTCACGTTTCCTGACAGTATGTACTCACGTTTCCTGACAGTATGTAGAAAAATCTAAGTTTTGTAGAACCTAAGATTTCTGAATACAGAGAAGTTAGGCCGAATTTCCACTTTTACCTATTTTTTCCTAAAGAACAAAACCAGTAATGGTATTGAATCTGAAGATTCAGCCCACTGAAATTCCCAGAAGAGTTCTGGGTAAGCAGTTACTTTATCCATTCTTGCACTGAGTCAGATAAACTCTTCAAAAAAAATGCTTCCAGTATCAGGGGTTATATACCACATCTCCACACTGTATATAATGTAGTACTAAAGACATAAGCAACTAAAGTTACTGTACAAAGTAATTAGAAAAAATAGATGTAGGGATTAAAATCAGGACTCTCAAAGCACAAATAAAACATGTTATTTGTATATACAGACATATATTTTCATGGACTTCCAATATGTACATAGAGTACAGCTATGCAAAGCCATGCACCCTGATCCAATCCCACTGGAGCCAGTGGCAGGTTCTTAATAGACTTCATTGGATACTGAATCACAATTACATAAAGGCTGTAATAACCTTCCAGGATTTTAAAGAAGAAATTGTTGCTGTTTGATGGAAACACAGATCTTAGTGTCCTAAGAAAAGTAAGTATCACAGAATCACAGAATCACTAGGTT
>NW_010563960.1:0-27235 GCF_000687285.1 Phaethon lepturus | reverse complement strand
CCCCCCAGCTCTCCCAGCCTGTCCTCATAGGTGAGGTGTTCCAGCCCTCTGATGGATTCACTATGGCATGTCCATCCCCCTGATGGATGCTCCATCCCTCTGATGCACAGTCACTCTGTGCATTCGGGTAGCACGGTCTCCGATGAGACCATGCTCAGTCTCCCACGGCTGCTCTCTGTTTTCCCCATGGGCAATTTCTAGAAAGCAGCTTCCAAGCTCCAGCCAAGGCCATTGTAGGAGTTGGAGCATCTTGTTACCTCATCCCCTATGTTAGATAGTATTGTTTTTCGCCCACAGAAAGCACCTCAGGCAGCTAAGCGGTGCCAGGCAGTTTAAACACACAGGGAAGCCTTCAAACATTGTCTGGGGATTTCTGGTGCACTAGGATTTTCACCCCTTACTCACTGTTTAACAGCATTTCTGTCTGGGATCTAAACCAAGCAACATAAAGCTGATAATAATGATGATAGTTAAAAAAAAAAAAAGAAAAAAACCTGAGAAGCAAGTCGGTCCCAAAACCAGGTTTAGATGAAACAACAAAATAAGGGCCAGGATGGTGAAATGAAGATGGCTCTCCTCTTGGTGGAGCATAACTGATGGGCTGCACGGGCAGAGAGGGCGGCGGGTGGCTCAGCATCACGCAGGGTTTTAGGAACAGGTTGGGCAAACATACTGGGAATGGTCTCAGCCGACGCTGATCCTGCCCCGGGGCTGAGGGATAGTCCAGATGGCTTCTTGAGATCTTCCCAAGCGCTGGTTTCCGTGGGAGAGGCACCCGGAGCAGCGATGTTTGCCAGCACCTTTCCCAGCTGTGTCCTGTATGAAGCTGTCTCTGAAGGAAACAAAAGCATGATTTAATGACCATTGACATTTTGGGGGCCTTGTTTAGTTAGAACTGATCCAGCAAAGAGTCCTTTCATCTTTCTCCCAGGTTTAAAAGCCGTATTTGGCTGAGATGCTGTGACTGCAACCTTCAGGTTCATCCTTAACCCAAGAAAAACCCTCTTTGGCCAAGATGGAGATTTAACTTGCCTTTCCCGTCTTGCACCAAACCAGGCTTTGCATCAAGGGCTACGGGAGATGGGATGCTCTGCCGGGCTAAGCTGCGCAGCGTTTCTGCACATACCTGAGGGAAGCAGAGACCTCTTCACCTCTGCAGGGAGGAATGAGTCAGTGATTGCCCGGTCAGGAAATCGGTGTTGAACTGGCCTCCCTTTCCAGTTAGTGGTACGGTAAGATAATGGGTGGCCGCAGCCTGCGAGACAGGGATGTCGGTGTTTTTCTTGGCTTGGAGCCACGCGGTCATTTCGGCCTGAGAATCAGTCACAGGGATCTCCTTCGCTACGGGGGTTGTAGTCTACAAGCAAATAATAATGCAAACAGCTCCTTTTAAATACTTATAGCGTTTTGAACGGCTTGCGTGGCAGAAATCCAAGAAAGTCGAGGGTGCTCATAGCTGCTAGCGCCGGGTAAGTCGTGGGACATGCTTACACGATCGATCTGGCTTGCATAATCCTATTTTGTCCTTTTTTTAAGACGTTTGAGTGCTCCGGCAGGCTCTTGGCCTCTGGCCTCACGCCTGGGTTACACGTCGCTTGAAGGTGCTGCTTTCCCAGGCAGCATCAGGCCCCTCATCCCACCGCCCCGCTGTTTTCTTGCTGAGCTGCTGCTCTTACGCATAAACCAACCGCTCCCGGCTCTCAAGGTTGCCCTTCAGCGACCAGTCGCTGGCCATCAGCGGGTTGTTTATAGCCCCGAGGCTTCTCTTGTCAGCCAGTGCCCTCTTTTTCAAGGCCTTTGCTAACCCTCCCGTTAGCAGCCAGAGACACCCGGTACCCAGCTCCCCTTCACGGGGCAAGCTCGGTCGCCAGCCCGGTGCTTCAGCCTTGCGAGTTTGGCAGAAGGGAAAGCTGCAAAGAGGCTTGTGGCCTCTTGCTAGCAAAGGCAACGCCATTTCTGCTGGCAGAGCGGGCAGCACAACCAGCTCACCAGGGCTTGAGATGCAGCAGGGACTGGGAATGATGAGCTTTTGGAAGCTTTCCAGCCAACCCCCACATACGCTGCAGCCTGACCTAGACAGATTACGTTTTGCTGACCCCCGGTATTAGAGCTGGCACCTTCGTCGCACAAAGATTAGGTGGCTCTACAAAGATGTCGAGACGAGACTTGGATTAGAGAGATGCAGGTCAAAGACTTAGGACCAGGTGCTCTTGGTCCCTCGCACAGCTCCGGGTCTCGGTCTCCCGTTTTGCACACAGTCATCAGCTTTTGGAGAGAAAGGTCCCAGTAAGGAGCCGGGCAGCATTTCCCAGGAGTGAGCTGCATGCAGTAGTCACTGCAGCGGCACCATCCACTGTCAGATACGTACCTTGGTGGCTTTTCTGCAGCTGCCTGCTCCAGCAGGTTGCTAAATGTGATTTTGCTCTTCCCGTGCAGGAAACTCAGCCTCCCCTCTCTGCGGATTTCCACGGCTGTGAACTGCTGCAACACACCCACCTGGCACTGAAGAGAGAACATCACATTTGGGGAAACATCTCCATCCTTCTTCTGATGTATCCAGAGTGACAAATAATCAATTCTATTTCACGCACTCCAGGCTCGGTCAGCCTGCAAGGTAAATCCTTGCCATACAGTAAAATTCCCTGTATGTATCGATTTTATTATGTTAACACCATGACTTTTTTAATATAAAAACTGATAGTAGCCTCAAGTTTCCAGGCTTCTATGTTCCCCAAGCTTTTCCTGCAGAAACACTGCAGGAAAAACAAAGATCATTAGGCTTTGCCCATGAATAAAGCAACCTGCTGCATAGAAATGAAACTAAGTGAAACACTTTTAAATTCTCAGGTAGAAAGCAAAGCGAAGAAAGCAGGAGGAAATACATGAATAGCACTGTGGTGGCTGGAGATACTTTCAGGACATACTTGATTTCCTTATTAGCCCTAAATTCCTGACTTCCTCAGAAAAGATGAGCCTTTACAGGTGAATATGATATTTCTGGGACAGCATCTGTGGAAAAAAACTGCATTGTGTTATATGGGATGATGTGCAGAGCTTTGAACGGTGTGGTACAGGGAGATGGGCTGCACGTTCCTGGGTCTTCCTCTTAAATTTCGTGCTGGAAGCAAACACCTGCATCCTGGTTTGAGTGTACTTCATTTCCACATGATTAAATCCCCAGAAAGGTCTTTACATTTTGCTGGGTCACTACATCACCCTCTCCTATAAAGAGGGAAGAAAAGTCATTGGGAATTGCTCTAGCCCATATCCTCTCCCAGTAACGACCCTGCATCCCTATAATTGCAGAAGCCTGGCATTTTCCTCAAATGGCACAAAACCCACCGGTTTTCTCTTCCCCTCCTCACAAGAGGAGTGCGTGCTGGAGGAGCTCTGTGTGTTTAGCTAGAGTATCATTTGAGTTTTGGTTCATAGTTGCTATACGAGTTTTACAAGTTTGAAGCAGCAAAGTCCAAAAAAGCTACCCAGCTTTCTGCCTGTGGCACAAGGTGGAGAAATTTCTGATGAGTTGAAGACCTTTGTCTTGGCAGGACCACATAGATTCCTGTGCTGTTGGCTTGCTGCAAGCTCTCAAGTGGAAGCTAGAGATCACACCTTAGAGATTGGGAGAGGAAAAACAACTCGAGGGCTATGAAGTGGTAAGATGCTTAAAAACTGCTTTGACAAAACCCACGTTCTTCCTACAGGAGGAATAAGAAGCAGGAGAGAAGCAAGGAAAGGGTTAGCTGTTTTCTTGGGGAAAACCTTTTCTGTATAGCTGAGGTTGTCTTGGGCTTTATCAGCAGGTAAAGCGTGTGCTGCTTAAAGCATCCTTGCAAAATCCCCAAAGTTAGCCGATTTATCTTGAAAACCAAATGCAGTGCAGGAGAGAGCGTGCTACAACTGCTGGGAGATGGGCAGGCAAGCACCAGCCTTCAGGCTGGCCAAAGCAGGGCAGCGGGATGTCCTGCACAGGAGGCACGGTCCGGTGGGAGCAGAGCTTCGGTCTCCCACCCCCTGCTGCCCACATCTATGGGGCTGAAAGCTCAGGATGTATTAACACTGTTTGGATAAAGACACAAAGCTGTGCTCTTACATTTCTGCAGTAAGAAGAATGAAATGCAGCACGAATCCCCGTGCTTTGGGATTTCCCTATTTCCTGATGCTAAAAAGAAAAGGAAAAGAAAGGAAATGCCGTAAAGCCACAATCATGAGCTTGGCAGGGATCAGAAATGAGAAGCAGCAGATGAGGGGAAAAATCTGCAGAAGTATACACACTACCCCTTCCCCAGTTAACTGCAGTGTTTTCTTTGGCTTTCACATCTCTGCTCTTCCATCGCAGCTTTTCCATCTCAGCGTCCATTTTTCCCCCCATTCAGGTAGGAATTTGCTTACTGATATAGAAAGCTATGGTTTTGCTCCTCTGTACAGAAAGCCACGAGCAACGCCCAGCCCCACCTGACACAGGCAGCCAGCAAGATCTCTAAATGAGCACAGCTCACTACAGGAACACTTTTGTATTTATTGTCAGCTCCTGCATAATTCTGGGTAAGCTATTCAGAATTGGCATATGGACAGGGACTATGTCATCCATTTCTCTCTCTGAAGAACCTAAAAGTGGAATACTTTAGGTTTTCTCACTTTTTTTCTCCAGCATTTAAAAGTCCTGCAGACTTTACTGCATTTTTCTTCTCCTTGCCACTAACTTGCTGAGTTGCATCTCAAGTGGCACAGAGATTTTTGGAACAGGCTGCCCAGGGAGGTGGTGGAGTCACCATCACTGGAAGTGTTAAAAAAACCTGTAGACGTGGCACTTCAGGACATGGTTTAGGGGGCATGGGGGTGTTGGGTTGATGGTTGGACTTGATGATCTTAAAGGCCTTTTCCAACCTTAATGGTTCTGTGACTCTATGATTTTTT
The DNA here is from genome assembly GCF_000687285.1 of Phaethon lepturus. Classification (NCBI taxonomy): domain Eukaryota; kingdom Metazoa; phylum Chordata; class Aves; order Phaethontiformes; family Phaethontidae; genus Phaethon; species Phaethon lepturus. The sequence continues at coordinate 22,318 of NW_010563960.1, read as the reverse complement.
GCAGTAAATAGAAAGTAAAATCACCCTGGACATTCAAGGCAAACAGCAGATCTAACCCACTGGCCTGCAGAAAGAGAAAGCTGGTATTACCATCCTAAACGCTCATTTAAAGAAAGTTTCAGAGTTCACAGATCCTTTGGTGAGGAGGAGAAAGGGGCAGCTATTTGTTTCTTGCTCCTGACACATGACATGAATACCTATGATTACATCTAGAGCTGCCCAGGGGTTAAGGTCCGTAGGCTCTGGAGCTGGCTGGCATTATAAGCAACTCACATAATTGCCAGGTTTTGCATCCTTGAAAAATCCTATCAACCTCTACGCTGCATAAAATGTCACTGCAGCCCTTTGAGGAAAAGGTTCATTTTCAAGCTCACTCTGCAAGTGTGTAACGGGCACAGATGAGAGACTTCTCGTTAGATCTGTCTCCTCTCACATACAGACCAGTTAATCAACCAACACCTCAAAATACCCACAAACACCTCTCATGCGTTACTCTGAGCACCAGCACTCCTACCTCCTCAGCTCCAACAGTTGTTTCTCCAGAACACCACAGCAAGCCAGCATTCAGGAAAAGGAACATTAGGTGTATTTATCCACTAAACTACATCACAGGTGAAAAACACCTGCTGGAAATGCCGTTTTGGGCCAAAGGAGGACAGAGATGGGGTTCACATATTAAACACGCATCCTGCCAGGAGCTGCCTGACCATCTCCAGCTGGGCTTCACAAAAGTCCCTTCTACAGCCACAACCAGAAGTTGTTGTTGGTGTGTGAGCAATGTTCTGCAGGAATTGCTTTGTTCTTCCTCGGTCACACAGCACTACACTTGCCCATGACTGGTCCTGCAACATGAATCAACGCAGAAAATTCATGTTTTAAGATAAGCTCTCCCAAAAAGGTCTGGATCCAGTGTACAGAATTCAAGAGAAATCAGTGCTGGGGTCTTGGACAGCAGAAGCCTCCATTCACAGAGCAGATACAAGGACCAGTCTGTATTTCTGCCATTCTGTAGTCCCCATCATACTCTGGAAGAACATGCTGTAAGGAGTCAGTCACCCGCTGCCCATCAGTGCTTCCCTGTCAATGGGTTTAGTCTAGCGCTAACCTCAAAGCCTTCACATTTCTGAAAGTCCATAGAGGGTTTCAAAGGAGTGGGCAGGCCCTGAGGACAGGAGAAAATTAAGTTTCACATAAGCCAAACTGATGGGATGATAAAGGCTCTGGGACTTCTCTTTAACTGCTATGCAGCTAGAATAAAACCTTTAGCATCACAGGGCAATAGGGAAGTCCTTTATTAGAAGTCTTGCCTACAGGACACACCAAAAAAAAAATTCTCAAGCCCATGTGTTACTCTCAAACCCATCTTTGAAAAGCCCACCGCTTCCGCAGCTGTGCACAGCAGAAAGCCAAATCTCCTGGCTGACAAATTCAGAATTTCACAAAAGCTCAATTCTTTCTTCCGGCACCGGGGTGAAGCCCGAGCTCGGGTGCTGACTGCCACCAAGAAGCAGCTGGAGTTTGGCCAGTGAGTGGATCTAGAAATGGTGGTGTGCCAACCCATCACAGTGCCCGTCTCTCTTGAAGGATCTCCTCCCATATAGAAATGCAGATGTAAGGTTTAGAAATCCAAACAGCACCTGAAAAAACAGGAGTTTTCAAAGTAGGAAATAAACCCTCCAGCTGCAGACAGGCTGTATACTCTTACTGCTCAGCTGACGGCAAATTAACACTGCTAACACAATCAATCCCTGTTCCTCTTTTACGGACAAGTGCCTCATCACCTAGAGGCATGAATTCTCCTACAGAGTCAACCACGACCACATAGCACTGCACTTACAGGTACAGAAAGTGCTTGTAAGCATCATAAGTTCTCTGCGATCACAAGCAGCTCTTGCTTTATTGGGGAAAGGAACAGGGTCATAGTCTTGCACCCGGTCAGGAACACGTCGTCAATGCTAGATGCATCCATGCAGCCCTCAGCTGTATGGATGCTCTTGCTCTTTTCCAATTTTTAGAGAATTTTCATTTGTTTCTAAGATTCTGGAGCAGCTAATCCTGGAAACTATTTTCATGAGAGACAAGAAAGTCATCAGTAGCAGTCAGCATGGATTCACCAAGGGGATGTCATTCCTGGCCAACTTGATAACCTTCTCTGATGAAATTGCTGGTAGACAACAGGAGAGCAGCGGATATTGTCTACCTGGGCTTCTGTAAGGCTTCCAAACATTGTCTCCCATAAGATCCTCATAAAAAAAGCTGTTGAAGTATGGGGCTGGATGAGCAGACACTGAAAACTGATCCCAGAGGGTGGTGATCAGTGGCACGAAATCTAGTTGGAGGCCAGTGACTAACGGTGTACTCCAGGGGTCCAGTCCTGCTTAACATCTTCATTAATGATCTGGATGATGGGGCAGAATGTATCCTCAGCAAGTTTGCAGATGACCCCAACTTGACACATGCTGACAGAGTTGGGGTTGTTCAGCCTGGAGAAGGCTTCAGGGAGACCTTACTGCAGCTGCCAGGGCTTAAAGGGGGCTTGTAAGAAAGCCGGAGAGAGACTTTTTACAAGGGCATAGGACAAGGGGTAATGGCTTTAAGCTGGAAGAGGGTAAATTTAAATGAGATATAAGGAAGAAATTCTTCACTATGAGGGTGGAGGTTGCCCAGAGAAGCTGTAGATGCCCCATCCCTGGAAGTGTTCAAGGCTGGGATGGATGGGGCTTTGAGCAACCTGGTCTAGTGGAAGGTGTCCCTGCCCATGGCAGCAGGGTTGGAACTAGATGATCTTTAAGGTCCCTTCCAACCCAAACCATTCTATGATTCTATGATACTCCAGAGGGTCATGCTGCCACCCAGAGGGACCTTGACAAGCTGCAAACATCGGCTGACAGGAACATCATGAAGCTCAGCCGGAACTGCAAACAGGAACTGCAAAGTCCTGCACCTGGGGAGGAACAACTCCAGGTACAAACATGGGATTTAATTTAATTTAACATGGGATGAAACTGAGTCTTGCTCAGGGCCTCTTGCACCAAGTGCTGTAGGGACAGAAAGTACTCCCTCATTTGACTTCTGCTTGTGGAGCAAGAAAGATTTAAGAGGGTCAAGAACCTCTTTAAAGTCTTCCATATTTTTCCTTCTACCTTTTTGAAAACTATGTGGGGCTACAATGCACATTTTCTCCTGCACAGAAGGGTAAAATACCCTGACACTCAGACAACCTACCACAGGAGCTTGATTTCAGATAGGCGGTTCAAAAGGCACACGCTTACACAGACTGCAGCACACAAATTACATCTCCTCTGCTTCAGCTGAATTCACTTCAGAGTCCAAAGTTCAAGGCTAAGAGCACTTTTTTATTTTAACAACGTTTTCTGTTATTAAAACAAAAAGCAACTCCACAAGGAATGTGGGTTTGGTTGCATTGTTGCAAGTATAGGGAGATAGGGTATAATCCCAACTCTCTAACCAACCTTCCGCATGACCTTGGGCAAGACATTTTTTGTACCTGCCTCCCTCCCTTTTCGTATGGCTACCAGACAGCAAGTTCTCCAAGGCAACAACTCTCACCTTTCATACAATATTGGCAAAGCAAGCTTAGATTTTGACAACAGTAATGTTAAACTTGTTCCCTGCAAGCTCCATCTCCTCCTATTTCTTTAGTCTGACACTGAGTAGGCAAGTGATAAACTGACAGCTGAAATTCAACATCGGTTAAGTGCCAAACAGTGCACATAACACAATTGTAGCCTATGTACATAGTGATGGTCTCCAAAAGAGCTGTTACCACTCAGGAATGAAACCTTGGGGTTCTAACAACCACAAAAGCATCACGTCAGTACTTTCCTACTGTTAAAAGAGCAGCCATGTTACGAATTAGGAAGAGAACAAGGCAGCAAACCGTTATGCCACTACGCAAATCCCTGTTCTTAAGACTTCAGGTTTGATAATGGACTAAGGGCACCTTGTTCAGCTCCAGGCTGACACGTCCTACATGTCCCTCTCAACTTGCTGTTAGCTTCAGGACACTGCCAGATCTCCCAGAAGTAACCTAGATTCCCAGAAGTAATGAACAGTTGATAGTTAGCCTCAGATTCAGTTATTCAGCACACTGGAGAACCAGAGTATTTACTTGGGTACTTAAAACATGGAATTAAAGCTTAACTTCAGGAAATCAGGCCTGAAAAATACCAAATGCTTTATCTGAAGCAGTATAACCAATACTGTACTGCCAATAAGGGAAATGTAACTTAAAAGCCAACCGTCTTCTTCATTTTCTGTAAAATCATAACCTTTTAAGGCACCACACAAGAACAGAAGCAAAAATATTATTGCTTCAGACCACAGTCACAAGTACGTACCTTACAGAAAAAGGTAGGTGCACAATTTCAAGTATGCAAAGACAAACAAACAAGTAGAACTTTGTAGCTGCAATGAAGAACTCCAAATTAAGCGCTGCTGAGACTTCTGAGAGGGCGCTGATGAATCACAGAAGGAAAAAAATGGATGAGTAAGCAGGAAGAGCTGGAGGTGTTAAACAAGAAGTAATCTGAGAAAACACTAGAAATAGAAGTCAGTAACAAGATTCCAGAGGAGGTAGAAAGTAGAGAAGTAAATGCAGAACCACATTTTTAAAGGAATGCAAGATATAGCCATACCTGAGAAAGTCATATCAACACAGGCTAAGTGGAAGAATGTGCATTTGCAAACAAATCCTTGCTACTAACTACATTATCCGTGATAACGAAGGTCTGACTAAGGACTTCAGTTAGCATGGCTGATCCTTTTCAGGTTTCCGCATCTGTGTATGTGTTTGCATTTACTGTGGCAGCACCTAGAGGACAACTGCTTACAAACCAGGCTCCAACGTCATGTACTGTACAGTACCCACCAAAGCGAGTACCCACAAAGAGATGAAACTAAGGCAGTGTAGGTCTGCTAACACTTTAGAGGAGGTATGCTATCTTGGTGTCACCATGGTACAGAAAAATACTTTATTTATAGCAGGAATCTTCTACACAAAACACTAAATGAACAAGCTGTCTCTCCTACATCTCCAGGGGTAAACTCTACACAGAAGTCTTCAACCCCAGTAAGGATTTTTAGAACTAAGTGGTTCAAAACTTGCCGGTAAAGCAATTCTCAGAAAATGAAGATCTCCAACTTATCAAACCAGAAGCTCAGAAGCTGGTATTACAGAGAAAACAGCAGAGCAGCTAGTTAGAAGACACGGAGAGCAGTCTGTATGCCTCAGGAAATGCTTATAGCTAGTCACTCAGAACAGCAGTTATTTCCTGAAATAAGAGCCATAAATAAATGATACTGCTTAAAGCCAGTCATATTTCCAGCTAAGTTCAGACCATAGTAAAACTGTTACCAGTGCTTAACTTTCTACAGCATGCCACTCAAATTATTTGACTCTCATAAGCAAATCCATACTAAATCATATTAGGCTAATTTCTTTGTTTTACTACATAGTAGCAAAGGCCTTAAAGTGTTGCTCAAGGTCAAACAGAAAACTAACAGCAGAGCCAGTAACAGAACCTAGATTCTGTTATTGCCCCAAGTCCTGCGGTTTTAATATTAGTCAGGGCGGATCTTCACCTCTGCTGCAGCGAGGTTTTCTAATGGTGGGTTACAACTATTTGCCAACAGCAGCACACGTGGTGTAGAAGTGACTGACTGTGGGAAGGCCTTGTGCAACAGAAGAGGAACAGTAAGGAACTCAACACACAGAATGTAAAATACAAGTTTTTTTTTTTTAAAAATTGTTTTCTGTTTTACAAGCACATGTTTGTACAGAGGTTGGTGGAACACAAGCAGACAAAAATAAGCAAAACACAAGAGCAAGGGTTTGTCATATAGATCTGCAGCAAAAACTTAGTAATTATTAAGAGCAATAACTGGAGATATTCACAGCGTTGATCAACTACAGGTCTATACCCCCACCCCCCAATACATGTGTGCAACAGGAAAAAGACATCCAGCATCAGCTTTCAAACAGCTAAAATGCCCTCAGAACTCACTTCCATTTTAATATCTGCACAACTCTAGGTATAATGGAGCAGAGACAACTGCACCATTGCATAGCCACTTCTTGCCAACTTTTTGTCACGTACTATTCCCAAACAAAAAGCAAACATAAAACCAGGAGCAGAGTGCTATGTGTTATTTTACATCAGACTGAAAAAACAAGAAAGAGTTGTAGCATTTAGTAGCTGAGTCAACAATTCAGATTTTCATACCAGAATTTCTTTCATTGCCTCCTACTTCAAAAACTTCGACTGGCACTCTTCCTCAAACAAAACAAAACAAAAAAAAAAAAAGCCCAACCCCAATGTTACTTGACCTCAAATATAGGAAGAAAGAGAACGCACAAATGCCAGGTTTGAATCGATTAAGCAAAAAGTTAGTTACCTACGTGTGACAGTACAGAGGGTGAGAATCTGACAGCTGGCCAGATACAAGAATGAGTTTCAGTTCTGCCTATAGCATATCAGTAACAGCCTGTAATAAGTTAATATTACTGGATATTTCTAGCAAAGACCACCTGACAGCACAGAGCTCCAGCTAACAGTCCACTCATTCCGATTCAAACGGCTAAGCACTTTAAATTCCTTCTTCCTTCCATTTCCCTGGGTTACATGTGTATTTTCTTTGGATTTGGGAAGAAAGACAGACTCATTCCTTGTTAATTTAGCGCCTGTTCTGGCATAGAAAGTATTGTCCTGGAGTCAGGAGAGAACAAACTAGCTGCCAACTGTCCAATGACCCCAAATCACTCTGGTGTGCAGACGGAGGGCTTACAAGAGAAAGGCTGTAACTCTGAGAGATACCATCAGGGAAGAGAAGCATGATAGCACATAGTCCTTTTCCAAAGCTTCCCACTTATTGTGGATGCAGCACAGGGACTCCATGATGAAGCACCAGAACAAGGAAAGCAGGAATACAGACAAAGCATCTCCCAGCAGTGGGTTTTCAAAAGAACGAAGTCATCTGAAAGCTCAGAAAAACCACGATCCCCAGAGCAATAAGCAGAATTGTGCAATTCAAAAACACACAGACATGAATCTTACTTTCAAAGGGCTTTATATTACAAAAAACGTAAGTCACAACGAATGCGAAAAATCCATTCAATGAGGCTTGTTTCCAGTTTGCTAGGAAAGCTACTTTTCTCTTCTTTATTCCCAGCCTACCGCTGAAAACATGATTGCCAAAACAGTGACACCTCGAGCTAAATTTTTAAAATCAAACTTGCTCTGCCAGATCCAGTACTCTGAACTTGTCCAGGTTGTAGAAACAAGCCTTCACAACTCTGCCTCCAAAGTATCTTCCATTTAGATCCACAACAGCTGAAATTCAAACCAAGAACAGGTCAGCAAGCAGCAATTCAATAAAATAAACATTTCTTTAGCTGAAGAGCCTCATCAGTGAGCCTGTTTAATCTCTCTACAGAAGTTAACTCTTGAGGTTCCCAGGACACAATTTAGTATCCTACCTTTGATGGCAGATTCAACACGTTCAAACTCTAAAAATATTCTTACAGCTTCATCATCAGCGGCACCAGGAATCTGAGGAAAAAAAAACCCAAACAAACCCAAACCCCAGAAGGAATTACAACAGGAGCAAAAATACTGTTTTAAATTGCTGCTCTTCATAAAGGTAGTGAAGACAACACAACAAAGAGGTTCCAAAAATGCCCAGAGATTTTTGCCCAGCTTCTGACATTAAGTTTGTATCTCACAGATAAGGAAAACACAGAATCCCAACACAGAAAAGGACCCTGCGAGATCTAATCTACGCCCCTTCTCTAAGGCAGTATCAACTCGTGAGGGACAAGGGCCCAGCTGACTTTTAGAGCAGCCAAAGAGAGATTATTTCTTACCTCAAAGATGACACACTTCCCAACCTTGCCATATTTTTCGCATTCTTCCTTAGTTTCAACTTCTAGATCTTCATCCACCTCCCCAGCACCTACCATGTTCTGAAAGTTCAAAGAATAACCCTAACTCACTGGATGTCGTCTGTATAGATGATTATGTAGGCAAATCACCGACGCATGCAACTGTGACCGTGAATACTTTAAGCTTCTGTTTACCAGTCAAGAGCCACAGGAGGAGAGCGCTCCATAGCACTAGGACAAGGGAACGGTATAATCCGAAGCAGTATTGATTTACAGTCACAACTTATATCTAGGAAGACACGTATTTTCTCCACAACACAAAGCACACGTAGGAGCAGACCAGAACCACTCAAACTGTACAGTCATTGTAACAGGAACACAGGTTTAAGTATTTCAACCTGTCAGGTATGCTGCAAATACCAAGACACATTCCCTCACTCCCAACTTACCCTTAGTAAAACCACTTTAGTTGGGCATTTCAGTATCTCAGTCAAGGGGTTAGAATCCGCTTTCTTGCCCGTTTCTGCTATGAAGACAGAACAGTGACTCATGGAATAATTTAAGATTAAAGTTCATTTAAACTTTACATGGGGGCTTTTATCAGAATCTTACTGTTACCAAACAACGGAATAAAACCCACAAAATGTTACTACATATACATAACCATATTGGTGAAGAACAGTCACTCAGAACTCTTAGCTATTTGGGAGGACAATAAGAAGAAAAATCACTGCTACAGAATGTGAATTAAGCCAGAACACTGACAACATATTATTTCTTTGAGGGAAATAATTCCAAAGTTCAGAATTGTACCAGATCCCCTAAGAGCTAAAAATCAGATCGCCTGACTTCAAACACTTGTGCTTAGGCAGAGGTGCAGTTCTAGTCTGATCTACAGACAACATCTAGGCTTACAACAGCAGGGAAATGAAGGCAATTTCTAAAGCACGTGATAGGGAGAAAGACAGCAGGAGCAGAGCAGGATCACCCCTTGAAGAAGCATCCAAACACTAAAGGAAGACAACTGATGGGAGAAAGGGAGGATGAGCTAAAATAATTAATAGAGGAACGCTTTAAAAAAAAGATTAAAAAGATACATTTCCACAAGAAAGAACGTGAGACATTCTTCCAACTCTAACTAGTACTTTCTGCAAGGACAGAAGGTAAACAAAAAAATCCAGGAGCTTCCGCTGAGCCTGAAGTATTATTTTTCCCTGACCATTTTTCACAAACTTATTGGTGTAGGACAACATTACCTTTCTCTGCAGATTCGCCAACAATGATCTTGCCGCCCCTCTTGCTTGTTTTCTCTACTGACAGTGCTGTGCTCAGCCCCTGTTCATGCTTTCCCAGCCCCTGGCCCTCTCTGAAACCATACTTCTGCATGATTTTATGAGCTACTGTCCCTCTGCAAAGACAAAAAGCATCACTTAGTAAAGGTTTCTTACACAAAACATTAACATTGCATTTCTGCTGAATGCTTCAATACTCTACCTCTTAAAATCTCATTACACAAAGACTGAAAAGTTAAGAGCTTCTATGCAATTTTACAATCTAGCAACTTCACAGCACTCTGTGAAGATGAAGTGTTACCCCTGAATTACAGGAGGAAAAGCTGTCAGAGAATTTGACTAAATAAAATTGTTCATACTTTTCCAAATACAACTCAACATCTATTAGCAGCACAAGTCAACATCATACACTCTATAGAATGGTTTGGGTTGGAAAAGACCTGTAAAGATCAGCTAGTCCAAGCCCTCTGCCAAGGGCAGGGACATCTTTCACTCAATCAGGTTGCTGATAGTAAATCACAAAACAGATTAGACCAAGGTCTATTTAGTCTAGTTTCTTATCTTTGCCAGTGGCTGGTATCAAAAGCTTGAGAGAAAAGGCAAATGTGGAACAATCTACTTCCCACATTAGATGACATTCTACTACCTACTAGTTCAAAGCTAGCGTAAGTTCCCGAGTACATGGCTTTGCTATCCCTTCCTACAACATATCTGGATATCCTCAGTATTAATTTAAACATGTCTCAACTTTCTGAATTTTTAAGGACTTACTGAGGCAATAGTCCCAAGCTATTTAAAGGTACCTTTTTTTTTTTTATAAGTACCTTACAAAAGGTACCTCCAGTGACAGATTTTGAAACTCCCACTGAATGAATATTTAGAATCAAAATATACCTACACATGTTGACATTTCTTTGGAGACCATAGCTAGATAGGCCAGGCACAAAAGACATGCCATGGTACAGTACTTTACACCACAGTAAACAGTCTACGCTTAGTCACCCCCATTTTACCAACAGGCATATAAGATTACACAGAAAATGCAGAATCAGTGACTACGTGACTATTTTCTAAGCATACTATATGAAACATACAAAGACGTATTAAAAAAGGCCAAAAAGTCTGGCTATGTACGCTGAAAGGTTAAGACACTAAGTCACAGGATAAACAGTAGCCAGTTGTGTGGTCAAAGTAAGGGACGTTAGGTTGTATTTTTAGCACTTCCTTCAGTGAAGTGAAGGTCCCAGGGTATTGCTAACTAGAGGTGGTAACAAAGCACAAACTGGCCCAAAAGTACTGACTTTGGTTATACTTTTTCTGGACAATGTGGAGGGGGAAAATAAAAAAGTGTTTCTATCAAAAAGTTGCATGAAAAATTGTCTCCAAAATGGAAATGCAGTGTAATAATGGAATAAACTACACTTTTATGTCTGTGTTCCTCCTGGATACAGTTTTGACTACACTGAAACTGCATTTCTGCAACTGATAAGAAGACTAGAGCTAACCACTACACCTTTCAAATAAGGTCTCCAATCTGTTTTGAATTATAAATTCAACTTGACTTTGTTGCCAGAGCAGTAACACGTTAGTGTTACACACAATGCTAATCCAAGGCAGAAAAGTAAATGGACAGATTTGCAGCCGCAGCTGCCACATTCATGCAAATATGCTTTGAATTTTTTAACAAACAAACAAAGCAGAGCTGAAATGATTTGCCCACCGGTACACAGCAAATTTAAGACAAAGCTTGAACTAACATGCCATCTGTGTTTTGCTGTATACTACATTAGCTTGGCTTGTACAAGCCATAAACACTTTATACTGGAACGTGGCTTCAGAACTCGCTTATAAAAGAGTTATGTTATGTTATAACAGAACATAAAAGAACTTCGACAGCCTTGAATGCAACCACCTCAGATGCATTTCTCCCCATAGAGTAAATCCACTGATTTTTCTGTACCCTGCCAGTTAGGACTATATGCACTCAGACTGGCAGGACTATATGCACTCAGACTAACCACATACATGCAAAGGGTTGTGTTCTCTACTGACAAACTATTTTAACTTTTGATTTCCACCACCTTCTAATGCCTTTTTCCACAAAATGTGCGTAAGTCAATCATTTACCCCATGTTAGCAAGGAAAGAGTTGCTTGGTCCCGTGGGGGAACGAGGTCTTTCTGGCTCATCATACACTGGAGGAGGAATAGCTGCTTTGGAAGATGGTGCCCGAGGTCTTGACTCCTCTTCAAATGGAAATGATGCTACAGCTAAATAAAAGGGAGATGTTTGCTTTTTCAGTAAAATACTTTGCATGAACTACCTACTTGTTATGAACACTAGAGTACTATGCCTTGTATCTAACTCATTTACAGACAGCTCTTCATCTGCAAGTTGGGTACTTCTTTCTGCTTTAATACTAACAAACTACAAAAAAAAAGGCTTCCACACACATCCAAATCAAAAGAATGTTTCCTCTGCACATGCTGCTCTAATATCCCCTCATCTCTCTCAAAAACAAGATTTGAGTTGCGTTACTCTGGATTTTCCTCATAGGATATACAATGAGTTTGCATTCGTAGGTCTACAATGCAATTAACCTCTTACCAGATGGAGAAAAGAAACATTAAGATGCCACCTGCGCAACAATGAGTTTATCCAGACAGAGGACAAGCAAACTTAAAAGCCCCATTCATCAGGAACAGAATTATGACAAAAGTGGATCAATGCAGACAGCTTGGGGCCTGAGGACTGTAAAGAAAAGTACACTGTATGTTTACACAAAAGAGAAATCAGTCCATTAAAAAGAATGAATACAACTTGAAGCAAAATGTTTATACAGTCTTAAGAGACCTCACTGACAAACTCTGAATGGAAACCTTCCTGGAAGATGAATATATATTAAAAACGCAGATTAGATTGTTAAACTATCTTCCACTGACAAATCAAATGGCAAAATATAAAAAAACTCCTACAGAACACTAAAGAAAATATGCAGAACATACTTTAGAATGTACTTATGGACTTTTAGACTGACTTAATTTTAGATTATTTTCTTGTGAACCAGTGCTTGTATCTTACCACGTAAGATGTCAGACACGAAGTTTGGGGATGTTGTGTGAGGAAAAAAAATCCCTATTTAAGCAGCAAAGGGACTGGACTATGGGCCTTCTGCTACAGCAGTATTTTCTCAGGTTTTTCCAGCCTAGCTTTGAGCATCAAGTAACAAGCTGTACAAAGGTTTCCTTGTGAGATCATGTCACATTTTGAAAGCTCTCCCCCTCAGGATATTTCTACCATTTCCAGTCTATATTTACTTTTCCTTGACACCGCTCAATTGCTCTTAATTATTTACTGAAAACAATCTCTTTCTGTTTTTCATGTTTACACACTTCAAATACTTTCACTATTATATCATTCACTCACTCTGCCAAGCTTCATTTTTTTAACTTGAATCTTCTCATAGATAAAATCAGGATTCCCAAAGGAAAGTTCGTGTGTTTAAGATTCTTTTTTCTTATTATTTTTTAACAGCACGCACAACATGCTGTTCATTATTTTAATGTTAAGATGCAAGACAATTAGACATGAAAAAAAATCCTAACAGTTTTGTTCTTATAGCAAGATTATGCCATCTAGTGGACAACTACAATCTTCAAGCTATCTTCATGGAAGGAAACCCTAGCAGGCACACATCTCTAATAGATACCACATCCCTCAAAAAACTACAAAATTCTGCCTGTAGTGCATAACCCCTTCCGAAAAGATATTCATAAAGTACCTCCTAAAGCAAAGGGTGATGAAAAACTTCCCTCCCCATGCTGTGGACGTTTCTAGTCTACCCAGCGAAACCTGTCTGCAACATTTCTTCTTTCATATCAGAAATGAGTAACTGAACGTGGTTATAACAGAACAGCTTGCCAAACCCCTTTTCCAGCAATACAGAAAGAATCCTTTAGAACTGAGACGTGAAGCACAGTACTATCACAGGTTCTCCACAGCATCACCCGTCAACAAAGTACTAGTATAAGTTCTCCTGCTACAAAGAATCATATGGGAAGAGTGACAGGACAATTTAACTGCATAGAAGGTTGAGTGAGAAATAAACACTGGGTTTTAGAGAACAGGATTTTGGTGTTACTTACGTTCTTTGTCCTTCTCAACAAGAGAAGTGGGTGGTGCAATGGCAGCTCCTCCCATACCTATGAGCAAAATGGAAGACAACACATTCCTACGATTAGGTTTTGCTGCTTGGAATAGTTTCACTGAATCTTAACACAGCTGCTGGCTCCTTACCAGACAATTCTTAACATACATCTCTTATCAACAAAAAATTAGCAAGAGAGCAGTCTGAGAAGTTTCAACAGTGGTGAACTAGAAATGAATGAAAAGTACATCAAGGGAGACAACATCAAAATGCAATGACGTACTACATATACATATTCCACAGGATTTCAAAATGAAAGACTACAGTGAAACAAACCTTCAGTCCTAAAACTGCTCAATCAAACCAAATGAAAAAGATACTCTGTTCAAGATTAACTACACTTTCAAAGCAGTAAAGTACAAAGCCCCTTCCATATTTCAATGAGCAATATTCTAATGTAGTCCCAAACTTCCAAGGCAAAGCAAATATTTTAAATGTCCCATGTCAGAAATTTTCTTTTTTAAAATAACAGACCTGAATTATTTACTGTAACTTTATTGCTGAAAGAGAATAAAGTTCAATTTTGTTTATTCAAAGATGTATCTCATCACACAGATCTACATCTTCTAACCAGTTCTAAGGGCATTCAAATAACAATTCAGGAATGGTAAACTTTAACAGCGAAAACTCAGTGATTCCCATAGCCTGATTGTATCTCATGCCTCACCCCTTTCCTGGAACCTACACCATGCAGAAACTTAAAACAGGTATCTATAAACTAATGTAAAAAGGTCTTTCCACAAATTATGTAGCTGCCATCTCCTTCCACAGAAAGAACAGTTTTCTGCATTATGACAGTTATGTTGTAATAAAATGCTAGGTTTATTCTAAAGGCTCAGAAATAACAGCATACTTTCTCAGCTGAGAACAGAGAAATACAGAATCCATGAAACAGGAACAGGATTGTGAATTCCACTCCCCCCCCATTCCTCCTCCTTCCCCATCAAAAACGTAAACAGCTCCCTTACTTCTTTTTCGTCTTTCCCTTTCATAATCTTCATCTTCATCAGAATCTGGATCTGGTCTTCTTGAAAATCCACTGGCTTCATGTCTGTCTTTACGTCTTCTAGGAGACACAGTAAGTTAGGATAAGAAACCATTAAACCAATTCTTTGCTTTAACTCGTGATTCACACATTTGCAGTGTGAACTATACTGCTACACTCTAATAGGCATTTTATAATGTTTTCCATGAAGGTGTAAGTAAACACCTCTACTTTTTGCTTCTTTGCTTTTATTCTCATGGAGTACTTTTTGTAAAATATAAGATGGATCCAAAGCAAGAACATTGTCCACTTCCAAGCCAGCCAAGGAATGTATGGAAATGAGCAAGCATCTGAATAAATCTGGTCCAAACTGACTACAGTGATTGAATGACTGTAATGGAAGAGGTGTTGGATGGAACCTATAGGAAGGTAACAAGAGTTGTAAGTTAGTCACCCTGCTTTGAACAGAATCCTTTTTAAATTCCCCATCACAGACTATACAGTGTAATGTCATTTACTCAGTCAATTAAAAAGCAGATTCTTGAGAAGCTAGCTTGGCAATTAAAATAAGATTCAAGCAAATCTATTAACACTTCTAACATTTAGGTGAGAAATGCTTCAAGAATTGTTTGGACTTCAACTGTTATTTATTGTGATCATGAAATTACTCGTTTTAACACTTTAGAAAAAGGAAAAGTATTTTCCCCAAAAAGTTAAGAGCACAGCTTGGGGCATAAATCAGATCTCACTCCCAGCACAGCCATCAAAACTGTGCTACCAGATGCTAAAAACGCACTCCTAAGGAACCAGACAAAACTTCTGAACCTCTACACTCTGAATTTAAAACAAATGTACACTCTGTTCAAATACCCGGGTTATCACAAAGAATACATCTGATGCAGGTTGGCTGAGATTGTTTCCCCAGTTTTAAATCAGAATGTATTATGCATTTTTCACTTCCTCTCTCTAATGTTTATATACAAAGACTACCCTCTTGGCCCACATACAGCAAGTACAAGCATGACTAAATAGCAATCAATGCTGAAGCTGTGGAAATGACAGCCCAGATTTCTGAGATCTTGCATGCTAGTATGACAGAGCCTCAGGCTTTCCTCCACCAGAACAATGAAGATACAACTGAGAGAAGAGAGAGAAGTCCAAAGGACTAGAAATATTAATTTCCACAATTTAAACAGGGCAACAGAACATCCATCTTGTAATTCCATAGACTTTAGATAATTCATAGCATGATGAAGCTAGCTTATTAATTTCACTTTAAAACATAATTGTTACTGCCTGGCTGGCAGATGTTTTACCACCTATTTCAATAGGACATGGAATCTGCATTCAATTTCTTTAATATGATTAGAGAGATTTCTTATTCCAGGGAAAGGGTATTAAAGTCATTAAAAATAAGTAGTATTTTCTTTTGTTCAGAGACAAAAAGAGTAATAAATACACAATTAACTTACTTAAATTGAATAGAGAACACTAAAAAAAAAAAAAGCAACTATCCCTCTCAAAGGCTGTGCTAGCTACATCTTTAAAACTGAATGCATTCATGTATCAGTTCAGAGTATTTAAAAGCAGAAAGGAAGGTTTATCACTGAGTGTTAAAAGGTATTTCTATAGTCAGGTTATACTGACAACAAATACTCCAAAATACCTGCAACGTCAAAGCCTGATAATGATGCATGAAGCACCCAAATACTGCTGCTACTATCAAAATAAAGTAAATGTAGAAAAACTTTCTTTCAGCCAAAGAGGCTGCAAACATGATAAATCCTATCTTTTTTGCACTGTTAGGCAATTTTAGTGAGAGCATTAAAACATATTAATTAAAACATTGCGCTTGTTTCTACAAACGTAGGCTATTCTTCACAAAACCTTTAAGAATCTTCCTGAAACTGTTTAGAGGGATAAAACTAAACAAATCCATGTTTCTATTCTTATCTAATTGTCAATATGTCATGAGTTTAAACAAAAGCCTTACTTTTCTCTTTCTTCAATCTCCTTTTGCCTCTCCAGCTCACGCTGCCTCTGTCGTTCCTCTCTTTGACGTTTTACCACTTTTTCATAATCATTTGGGAACATGGGGTCATACTCATCTGCCAAAGGAATCAACACATCTCCCGCAGAAAAACCACTAGGTACAGGATCCTTACAAAAGAAAAAGGGTTTTTTTCAGCTGAGATCTGAACACAACATCCAGTTGTAAACCAAGCATTTAACACTTCCTTCTCTCGCTCAACACCACAAAATTCAATTCCTGACTTCTGTAATGGCAGGTAATACCGTAAGCACAGTGGTACTAGAAGAAATCTTAGCTTTACTTAAAACTGACATTTCACTCAGTCTCTCACTAATTTTTCCATGAAGAATCACTCCCATCCACTGCCCCTGCCAAATACAAAGCAGCAGCAAATCAGTGTGAACAAGACTTTTTCAAAACCCATTAATTCATTATTAGAAGTGTCATGGTATCTGGCTGTTGCAACCATCTGCAAGGGGCCCTCCCACACAAACTCATCAGCCTTTTTCATCATCTGCTATTAATATAACACTGATAGAGGTGCACATACTGTTCTTCCTCCATCTGAAAGAACTACTTCAGAACCCTCACCTTTGAAAAAGTTTCAAGGAGAAAGTTTCTTTTGATACCTTACCACAAGAAATCAATTTTAAAAGGTTATCATAGAATCTTTGTGTTGGAAGGGACCTTTAAAGATCATCTAGTCCAACCCCCCTGCAACGAGAAGGGACATCTCCAACTAGATCAGGTTGCTCAGAGACCCATCCAACCTGACCTTGAACATTTCCAGGGATGGGGCATCTACCACCTCTCTGGGCAACCTGGGCCAGGGTTTCACCACCCTCATTGTCAAAAATTTCTTTGAAGGCAGAATAGAAGTATAGAGACAGAAGTATCCAGTCTAAATCTGCCCTCTTTCAGCTTAAGCCCTTGTCCTGTCACAACAGGCCCTGCTAAAAAGTCTGTCCCCATCTTTCTTATAAGCCTCCTTTAAACTCTGGCCGGATGCAATGAGGTCTCCCCGGAGCCTTCTCTGCTCCAGGCTGAACGCCCCCAGCTCTCCCAGCCTGTCCTCCCAGCAGAGCTGTTCCAGCCCTCGGAGCGTTGCTGGGGCCTCCTCTGGCCCCGCTCCAGCAAGTCCATGTCTCTCCTGTGCCGAGGGCTCCAGAGCTGGATGCAGCACTGCAGGGGGGTCTCCCCAGAGTGGGGCAGAGGGGCAGAATCCCCTCCCTCGCCCTGCTGGCCACACGGCTTTGGATGCAGCCCAGGACACGGCTGGTCTTCTGGGCTGTGAGCACACATTGCCAGCTCATGTCCAGCTTTTCACCCCCAGTACCCCCAAGTCCTTCTCCATGGAGCTGCTCTCCATCCCTCCATCCCCCAGCCTGTGCTGATATCGGGGGCTGCCCCAACCCAGGTGCAGGATTCCATCTACCAGTACCCACAAGTCCTTCTTGGCAGGGCTGCTCTCAATCCCTTCATCTCCCAACCTGTACTGATAGCAGGGGTTGCCCCGACCCAGGTGCAGGACCCTGCACTTGGCCTTGTGGAACCTCAGGAGGCTCACATGGGCCCATTCCTTGAGCTTGTCCAGGTCCCTTTGGCTGGCATTCCGTCCCTCAGGCATGTCAACAGCTCCACTCAGCTTGGTGTCATCTGCAAACTTGCTGAGGGTGCGCTCAATCCGACTGTGTAGGTCACTGATGAAGACATCAAACAGTACTGGTCCCAGTATGGACCCCCGAGGCACACCACTCATCACCCATCTCCACCTGGACATTGAGCCACTGACCACTACCCTCTGGGTGTGACCACCCAATCAGTTCCTCACTCACCCAACAGTCCACCCTTCACATCCACACCCCTCCAATTTAGAGAGAAGGATCTTGTGGGGGACCATGTCAAAGGCCTTACATAAGTCCAGACAGATAACATGCACAGCTCTTCCCTTGTCCACTGATGTGGCCAGTCTCAGTAGTTGGTCAGGCAGGGCTTGCCCTTGGTGAAGCCATGCTGGCTGTCTTGAACCACCTCCCTGTCCTCCATGTGCCTTGGCATAGCTTCTAGGAGGATCTGTTCCATGATCTTCCCAGGCACAAGGGTGAGGCTGATGCGTTCCCTAGTTCCCAGGGTCCTCCTTGTTACCCTTTTTAAGAATGGGTGCAATGTTTCCCTTTTACCAGTCTCCAGGGACTTCACTTGACTGCCAGGACTTTTCAAATATCATGGAGAGTGGTTTGGCAACTGCATCAGCCAGTTCCCTCAGGACTCTGGGATGCATCTTGTCAGGTCCCACAGACTTGTGTATGTTCAGGTTCCTCAGGTGGTCTCGAACCTGATCTGGGTTAGGTGGCTTTTATTTTTAAGTCAATTGTTATACAGGTCCAATTCCAACACTGGTGCAATTACAATTACTTTCCTTATTTACCTCACCAAATTGCTGTCTTGCGAAGTACTTTGAAGCTGTTCAGCAGAAATAAGCTAGGAACATTTTTTTATTTTAATTGCACATTAATCTTGGTAATTCTGTATTATATCACATGGAAGTCTCTATAAAGTTGAAACATTCATTAATTAAAGAAACTCTGAGCAGAGGAAGTAAATTTCAGAAAATGATCACTTCTTTGACTACTAGGAAAAACAATGAAAACATAAAAATACAGAGTGCAGTCAAAGATTTCCAATTCCAAACAATTCGTTAACAGCCGGACTTCTTTAGCTGTCTTCGTCTTACCTTTAACCCAGCTGCTACATGAGGTGGTGTGTCCACAATCTGTCTCTCATCAGAAGAGCTACCACGTTTCAGGTCAATCACTGGAGCAAGAACTGTTGTTTGTTTTGTTCTCTGGCTCTGAAAAATCACCAAAACACAAAATGTCTAAAAAAGATAACACAACACTTTTCTAAAAAGCAGCTTCTGCTGTATACTTGCAGCCGGTATCTCCAATTTTTTTTAACAAAGGATGAAAACACCATCTCAAATTCTTCACTGAACAAAGCTCAATAGATAATTTCTCTTCAGTTCATCAAAATACAGTAATTCTCAACATTTCTAATGACCTTGATGTGAATAACTAAGTTTATGTCATGTTTTAGTGGTGGCAGAGGCTGCTCAGTTCTGAGAAAGATGCTTGCCAGCTATGGTTAGAGCTGCTACACAAATACAGATCTGATGCAGTATTTCAAAGAACACTTCAGTGAAATCAGCACATATCTTCATCTTTTTAAGCAAGTGAGATCAGACTTTGCTGTGCGTGCACTAGAACATACAGCAGTAGGTGAACGGTCTTTTGTTTTAACTAGGACCAGAAACACACATTAAAAATTCAAATGGTCTCTTCAGATGAGTTTGAACCGAGTGGGTGTTTTTAAGAAGGGGCTCAGACTTATTTGGAATATCTACTGTTCTTCATATTTTACCATCTGATAAAATGTATTAATCTATTCTTAACTCTGAATTTTCTAAGCCTATTCTATTCTTCTATTAGTCTATACATATACTGCATATCAATTACATAGACAAAGAATATATCGAGTACAGTAGCCATTTAGATTTCATTCATGCAGGTTATTCCGATTATCAACTAAATCCTGCCCGCAATTTTAGCAGCATAAATGAGGAGTAATCCCAGTGAAAAAATACTGTGCATACTTAAGTATTTGGTATCTATAGTACTACTATTTTTTTCTTTAAGTAATCTCACTTTTGAACTGACACACCACAAAGAACACGCATGTGTTCTGCCTCAACCAAAATATCAACACTGCTTAAAGAAAAAGGGTGAAATACTGCAGCAATAGAAAGAAAAAATGGCTCTATCAATTTAAGCTCAAGGAATTAGCCTGCACTGCTTCTCCCTTTCATGTACACTAGTAACACTTTCTGCAAAAATTTCTAATGCACAACAATTTGCACTTCAGCACCGAAAGCCTTTTAAATAGCAAGCATAAAATGATGCAAATACGTAAATAACAACTGATGCAAAATGCCAAGAATGATCAACAGCAAGTACTGCAAACTATCAATTACAGTATGACCCTTATTTAAAAAATAAAAAAGCTTAATCTCATTCTCTTTAGTCAGATCTGAACATCAGCTTTTGGCTCTGCCAGTTAGAAGATCTGAGGCTTGCAGCACACACATCAGTTCTTCATTCGATTTTAGTTTTGCAAGACTCCCTCTAGCAGACCTCAAGAAACACGCATCTTGCCTTTTCCCCCTCAGCTTTGCTAGGCTCCTCGCTACAAACTCACAGTCAAATCCTAGCAAAATTACCCCAATTTGGTATTCTAAGGTCGCAAACTTTCCTCAGTGCTCCTTTGCCTGAATAACAGAAAGCAAAAATACAAAGGGACTCTACCTTTGCTTGTGTGAGGGCTGCTTTCTTCACCTGCAATTGAGACTGTAGTAGTTTGAAATTTTTGGACCAGCCTTCTGTTTTAGAATCGCTGGTCTCAACTCCCAAATCATCGTAAAGTGACATTTTCTCTTCAATTTAAAACTAAAAGACAAAAGAAAAAATCCAGATGACATAAAGCTATGTCCAAGGCTTATTCACTACTAGTTTGCATATGTTTGTATACCATATTGTTATATAATTTTTTACCAAAGACAGAGAGAATTCAAAATAATAACAACATCTTTCTCATTAGTAGCAGATACACATGACTACAGTAAGGCTGTATAAAAGTAACTGTTTGAAAGGTAATGAATGCTGTTCAAACATTAACAGATGTTGCAAACTTCCTAGAAGTACGTTTGTAGCATTAGATATCAACCATTTCAGGCTTTGAAGAAGTTATCCTGTAGTTCACACTGGTATTTCAAGGTTCACGAAGAAATTCAACATTAAGTATCACACAATCAAACACAAAGGAATTATTGTCTCTGCTAACCTTAAAAACTCTCCACACAAACATATCAACATTCCAATCACCTTAAATTTCACTATTTTTTGCATCACTGTAAAGAAATGATCTTTCTTATACTAAATGTACTTGTCAGAGTATTATTAAGTAACTATTTCCACAATATTTAAAGGCCTCTCAAATACACAGAGCTTATATATGTATACACACCCACAACACACACATATATATGTAACATTAACATTAACACCATGACATGAAATGTATCATGTTGTCTGATATTGCATCTGACATGAACAGAA
Source organism: Phaethon lepturus (assembly GCF_000687285.1). Taxonomy (NCBI): domain Eukaryota; kingdom Metazoa; phylum Chordata; class Aves; order Phaethontiformes; family Phaethontidae; genus Phaethon; species Phaethon lepturus. Next base: position 729 of record NW_010563960.1, on the reverse strand, counting down.
GAAAACTTGAACATAATGAGAGGTCTATAACCTGTAAACTCACTATTTAGTCTCTGATAGGCCTGGATTACACTATCTCCACCCAAACACTTTAACTTCTTAATTTACTGCAGGATCAAACATGACTGATTAACAGTCTGCAATGAAAACTTACAGACATATCCACATGATCTTGATCCCTCAGATCTGACAGACACTTGTATTTGAGGGGACCTGCCTCATATATAGGATATGACTGTTTCTCTAGATATAAATTATATGCTTTTAAACTGCTAGAAAAAAAAGTATCAGATAGAGCAGACAGCAACTATGTTACAACTCCAAAAGGTGGCAAGCTCAGCAAAAAATTTTAAAAAAACCAAAATTAATTCTGCAGTGGAATATGAACAACCAAGACTCAGCAGAACAGAGATCACTGCAAGAAAACGGAGGAGGTTGCATTCGTTGGTGATTATTACACATATGGGCACAGGGAGCGAAACATATAGGGGAACATTATAATGCCTATGGAAATAGGATGAGGACTAGGCACTACGAGCATTCCCACCTGACACAGGGGAGTAACGTTCATGCAGCAGGAGTGCAGCTATGCTGCGCAGATACGATGCACTTGGGGTACGTTATTCTACGCATATGGATATAGGGAGGGTGCTTCTATCGCAGGAAAGGGACTTTGTGCCTCAACGCCGGGAGGGGAAGGGGTGCACCACAGCCTGGGGCGGGGGGCGG
>NW_010563959.1:91372-96773 GCF_000687285.1 Phaethon lepturus | reverse complement strand
TATATATATATATTTCTTGTAGAAGTCTGTATGGTATTTATCTGAGAAAGCAGATTTTGCGTTCTTTGGCAGTCAGTGTCATTGAAACTGGAAGCTTTGACTGTGTGAGGACCTACTGGCTTTGGTCTTAGGCTTTAATGTTTCAGGTACAAAGAACACTTCTTTTGTTATTTCGTCTTTTTTTCTCTTCTCTTTTTACAGGCACAGAGAGACTCCACTTGCATTTTCATATATATGACAATACCAGTTATTAGGTTTCTGGCATAAGGTGAGGCAGCAAATTGATTCCCCTGTGGAATCTTGTCGCGTTAGCGAATGCTTGCCCCAGTGCTGTCCTATTCTCATCTGAAATCAAAACATTATGAAGTCAGGCATGTCCTTTTGACACTTTATTTCAGGCTCCTATCTGCAAAACAGGAGTAATTGTATTTTACTATTTACTATGTATATTGTGAAGATTAATACTGTCAAGGTTGTGAAGTGTTGACACGTAATCGTATAAAAAATACATACCAGTGGCAGGCAGGAGCAGGCAGGACACTTTTTTTTTTTCTGCCATATAGTGGGAGGCATCTTTTTTCATCATAGTTGGTAGGAACCTTATTCCAAAGCAATGTGCACTGAGAACTCCCACCAAATACAACATTGTCCTTACAGGAAGGGGTTTTCGTGCATGGTTTCTCCATTGGCAATCGTGTTGTAAAGCATTAATGAAGACAAGGCGTCTGTATTGTTTATACCTTGAGGGAGAGAAGTGGAATCACAGCCAGGCTTCATTCTACAGCTTACCTCACCTACTTTGTGGTAAAACAACAGGGCCTCATCTCCACTAGAATTATATAATGTAGATTAACTAAGACACAATAACTGTCCATAATTTTCTTGGCAGTAAAGCCAAGGGAAAAGTTAAAGGATGATTACTCCGAACCCCTGCCTCGCTTGTATATGAGTGTTATATATGCCAGAGTTCTACAGGACTGAAAGCACTTCTCTCAACCCTGCAGTTCCATATTTTGTGGGTCTTGCATCCCTTTGCTACTCTTCAGGTATCTCACCTGAGCAAAATGTTCAATCTTGTCCATCCATTTCATTAACATTTATCCTTCTTCTTCACCTCTGCAGCAAAATCACGGAACATGCTTTCCACACTCTCTTTCCCATTCCTCTTACCTCTCAGCCCTTCCTGCAACTTTTACTAATTCTTATGCTTTTTTATCTTTGGCTGATAAATTGTCATTATTGGTTTTGCATGAAAGTTGTCTCGGCTTATACACAGAATAACCTCTGTGGTCACTTAGTGATTACATGCACAGGCTGAGGTAATTTATTCACTTTGTTTTGGTGTGAACACGTCCCTTGGGTCTTGTAACTGCTGTAATCGCTTGACCTTAGTGACTGTTAAATGCTTTAAACACAGTTATTTTAAATTTATAATTGTTTTCATTAAAAATCTCTTATAGTAACTTAACTGACCTTGCAGTAAACACAGCATTATGTGCTGAGGAAGAACTAAGACGTTATTTTAAGCCCAATATATTTCTCATTGAATGTTTCAACATACTATTATTATCATCACTGTTCATATTTTTCCCATCCATTCTCATTCAGTCATATATGGGAAATGAAATACAGGACTATCTAATTATAGCTCTGTCTTCATAGTGCAATATTTCCTTTCCTGCATAATGGGAAGTGATTGAATAACTCATAAGAATTTAAGAGAAAGCAAAGATAAATTCAGGCAGATAGATCTTTAATGAGTGACGATATGTTTATTGTGTTCAATTAGTACGGGCCTGATTGTGCATATCCTTACTTGTGTGATTAATTTGCATCTGGTTTAGTCACGTCTCTCAAACAGCCCATTTTGTTCTTTAGACTTTTTTTGTCTAGTGGTTGTCTCTTAGAGCCTGACTTGGTGGGGGGGGAGGGTGTGCTTTTGTTGTTTCATGCAAGATTTCTAATAAGGTTTATCACTCGACAAATTAGGCAAAGTTCTACAGTGGAAGATGCGGATAGATCCAGTTGGTAAAATCACTGCTGGTTAATGTCTGTGGAGCTGAGAATAGAATATGGCTAGGTGTTTCCTGAGTTGTTTTGGGATTTGGCAACTTGGCTGTTTCATTTTTTTTTTTCTTTCATGTCTTGCTTTTGTTTTGAATGCATGTTTTTTTTTAATTCCTGTGGGATAATGACTTGAGGAACTGTGAATATTTTAGTGGCCAAATGTATATGAGTTAGTACTGGAACAAATTTTTCTTTACCTGTAATATATCTTTGCCTTTAGTATAAACATTGCTGATAGAGTAAAAGAAAAATTTAGCTTTTTTTCTGTGGTGTAGTTCCTCCGTCATGTTACTTAAAGTGAAAAGAAAAGAATGATTATACTATTTTAACATGGCGGTTTTCTTGTTACACTCTGCATATATGGATGGAGTCCTCAGAAACATATTGTCCGGTCTTTTAAAGTTCATTCTTATGTCGATGTTTAGTTATTGAAAATAGCTGCTTCATCTCTGAATTGCTGGCTGTTACATGGAATAGATGACAAAATGGGAAGAGCACTGGAAATGTGGTGTTGCTCTCGGAGCTATGGACAGACACTTGGCTCCAGTCTGTACCGAGGCTTCTGCATAGTACTGTAGAAACTTGAAATGATATTCAAAACTGTATGCCAGACACCTGGCAAAATACTGTTTGATCTTGAAGATAGTATAATTTAATCTGAAAAAAAAAAAAAAGAACTGTAACAAAATAGTATAATAGTAAGATCAAGTTCTTTCTTTATCTCTCTTTAAAAATTCAGGGTCACATTCCTCTCGTATCCTTTCTCAGTCTTTCTGGTCTGGCTCAGTTATTCCCTCATTTTATCTGGGCTTCATCTTGTCTCTAGGCATATTTCATTTAAGATTTTGTGTGTGTTCCTTTTGTTAATGTACACTGAAAACAGTTTCATTGTGACAAAGTATTTGTTCTTGAGAATGTTTGCTGCTTAACAGTATATTTCTGATGTGAATTATTTTGGCATCTGACATGACACTTTTTTATAAATACAAGCCAGTAAGCTCTACATTCCTCCAAATTCAGAGGGATATTAGCTCAAAGTATTCTGAACTAATTTAAAACTAGAAGAAAGCTTATGAATATTTTAACATAAAATTATGGCAATAAGACCAAATCTCTTCCTATTTTTATAAATGGATTTATTTCTGATTTGTGTTTTTACCATCTGGAGCATATTTTGAGCCCCATATTGCTCTACTTGTTATAGCTAGAATGCATAATTGACTAAACACAGAATAACGTTTTGATGAACAAAACTCTTAGCACTTGAAAAAAAAAATTGCATTCATTCCAAGTGAAAGAAAATGCTGAGGCAGCTTTAATCCTGTAAGTGTATATGAGTTTTGCACAGCTGTTCTGGGAGACAGGGAAGCAACTCCCTGGAAAATCTGAGAGACTTAATTTTGAAAACAGCTATATCTTCTGTGAGTGGCTCTGGTGAGGAGCTTCTCCAGGCTTCAGACTGGCTGCTGAAGAGAGTTGATTCTTCGTTGGTGTTGGCATTCTGCTATCCCGCTGATGCTCTTAGGAGTTTCTGGTGATTTGCAGGATCCCGATCACGTCGGCTGACTATTTCAGAGATGCTCTGAACTGCAGAATAATGGAGACCTGAAGGTGCACTGGCATGCCTGTGCAGACAGTTTTATTGTGTCGACTTGCTTTTTAATTCTAGCTGCTAATAGATGCTGAATATTATGAGTTTGGAACATGTTGATGCAAGTTCTTTTTAAAAACCCCACATTTGTATGATGAAATCTAGAATATTCAAGTTTTTTTGGTTTGGTGGGGTGTTTTTACTTACTTGGTTCTCTGGGGTATGTATCTCACTCTGTCTTTACGGTAAAGTTTTTAAAAGCTTCTTCCAAGCTTATTTAGATTTTACTGCAGTATCACTACTTAAGAATATTTCCTTTGCTTTTGTTCTAACTTTAACTGTGTTTAATGTCACTGTTAAATTCGCATTTGTACTTAGTTTTAAATTCCCTTATGGTTTGACTGAATTAATCAGTAGTGCTCAGCTTTTATTTGCATACACTTTTTCTAGATATATTAATACTAATTTTATTTTTTTTCTTCTCAGAGGAATAAAAATAATTTGGATGTTACATTTTATTGTATTTATAAATTAGTGGGAAAATACAGCCATGTGGATTTTTGGTAAGAGGCTTAATTATGTTTTCCTGATGTGAAATTCCTGAATGCACAGTGAAATGTGAAAGCAAAAGGGCAAAGGTGCAAAATTCTGCTTTTGTGCTGTGGTTATTATAGCTGCTTCTTCATAGTTATCATCTGCTCTGAGTCAGATTCTTTGTGGAAAACAGAGCCCTGGAAGTATAAATTAAAAGGCAAAATAGAAATTGTACAGAAATGAGTGTCAAGATAGTAAAATTTCCACTGACTGAAGTGGAATTTAAGCATGGGGAGCAGTGTAATATCAGATTCATATCTGGTCAGTTGTTTTTTGTTTTGCTTTTTGTTTTTCCTGGCAACTTCTCATAAAGAAATTTCACAAGAAGCTGGTTTTACTATCTGTTAGTGGCATGTAGAGAAACTTTGAGCTTTTTTTCCTACATTGTAGTCACTAACTTCCTAGAGATACTGTGTAAAATTCTCTATACAAATAGTGTACTCTCTGATCATTGCCATGATCAGTCAAACGTAACATTAAGGTGTTATTTGACAGCCATTTGGAAACTTGGCTCAGGTGAAATTTGCTTTCAAAGAGAATAATGTTCTGGATTGAGTGGCTCTTTATATGTTTAAACCTAACCTACTCATTTGGTAATTTTCAATGAAAGAAAGGAGCCAGCGAGCCCTGGAAAGTATTGCACAATTTCTGGACAGGACTTTCAATCATGATAATTGCTCGGTCATTTCTTGGATCTGCTTCCCTGGACTGCTGTTGTCTTACAAGAGGGGGATGATCAGGTTTCAAATAACAAACCATAACCAAAACAAATTTATAAAATAACCAAAATAATTCTTCCTTTCAGTTCCCACTTTCCTGCAAATCCACTTTAAAACAGAACAGAGATGTATGATTGTTGTGTTGACCAGGCATGGGTATGAAACAAGTAATGCCACCCAAACAGAAAGTTTTATACATGTTGTAGTTAGATTCTTCCTCCAGCATTGCTGCTGCAGCCGCATATCATAACATGAGAATGATTTCAATGGAAAGCAGTCAAAGTATGTGTCTTTGTACACCCTCAATGTCTTTAGTCACTTAAAAATTAAATCTTGCATCAAAAATACAAAGTGCAAAAAATACCCATCTCCTAAATTTTCACATCACGCACAACATATTAACAATATCTAATTAAAATAAGAAGTAAAA
>NW_010563959.1:83505-91341 GCF_000687285.1 Phaethon lepturus | reverse complement strand
ATTCCTGCTTAGAAAGAACAATGGTTTCGGGGTGGAGTAGTTGCTTTGAGCAGAGAGAGGTTGGGGCTGGGGGGAGAAAGCACTGCAGATATTAGTGTAATGTGTAGTGTTCAAAGAAATTTTATTTCATCGTAAAGATTAGCAGGCTGTGTAATTCAATTTAAAGCTGGTTGGCAGTGTCCTGTCTATTACAAAGCCTTTTTTTTTTTTTTTCTTTTTAATCACCACTGTGGGGTTTTTTTTTTTACTGTTGTATGCGACTACAGAACCTTGCAGACAGCAGGAGTGAGTGATCTTTGGGTTTTGTGCTTCCCACCCCCTTTCCTCTTGTCAGATCTGCATTTTAGGAAATATGTGAGATTACCTTCAACTGAGCTACAAAATGGTATCTCAGTGAAATGCCATCCTGCATTTTTTTGGCTTGTATAAAATGATTTAAAATGATACAAATTTTTTTTTTTGTGGTCACTGAGAGTGACCATCTGCTAAAAATGTTAGATTGAGGGGGGTTGAATAAAGCTTAAAACTCCGATGTTAGCATTTATTCACACTGTCGTGGACATTACTATGCTGTAGAAAAGGAACATGCAGCAATTTATGTTAATGCAAGACTGGCAGACCTTTATCTTACAGTAATTGCCTGTACTAGGGGGTTAATAAATGTTCCAAGAATTACTGACTTCTTTTTTTTGTTCAAGGAAAACAGACTGTTGCTTCTTGCTGGCTATAACTAGCCTGCATAGCTTATTAATTAGCCCTCTCGTTGCAGCGGGGCTGCAGCTGAGTATTTGAGCTGGGACACATTCTGCATGCGTTTTGTGCATCGGGAACGGTGAGCCTTGGCACCGAAGGGCTGCCGAAGGCAGACCTGTGCAACTCCACCTCTCCCACTCATCCCGCTCACGCCTGCTAGAAGAGCTTGTGATCTTTATTGGCTGTGCTTAGGGGGTATATTGATTTCAGAGGATGGCTGTTAAATCCGTGGGCAGTCTGGTACCACTGGTGGGGATAAAAAGGAGGAAGGAGCCCCTTCTCCCAGAGCTAAAAGAATTTGCGTTTTCTTTGTCCCCCTGAGCGTGACGGCGTGAATAATGGCGCTTGCTCCACAGGGTGGTTACGAGACCCACAGGCAGCATCTTCACTTGGTAAACTGCGCCGAAGGTCCGGGCTGCTCTCGGCGCTTGGCTCACATGCGGGCCGGCTCGTGGTGGCCCTTCCACAGCTTTGGGAACTGAGCTTCTCTGGACTTGAGATCCCTCGGAGGCTCAAGTCACGTCAGTGCCTCACTTCACCGAGCGGTTCTGGTCTCTCTTTTCTCACCCCGCGTCCCCGTGCGGTGACGGTTACCAAACCCTCACTTACTGTTGATGGTACTTCAGCAGAGAAGGAACAAAGCAGCACAACAGGGGACAGCAGCGTACAGAGAGAGGCAAGGAGACGCAAAGCCAACATGGAAGAGAACAAAATAACATCAAACTAGGGGAAGGACAGTGGCTTGAAGGAAGAGACAGACAAATGAGAGCACAGGGATGTAAAGCAGAGATTTACCTGCTTTTTCCAGAGCTACATTTCTTCCCCAGTTAATGAAATCAAGAAATGAGAACTCAGGAGCACTCTGTACTTTGAATTTCCTGTAACTGTTGATAAGTGAACCTTAAAGACCTCAGAATTATGTACATCTTTTCTAATGAACCAGTATCTTTAATATTACAGGCCGGGCTGGGCATCAGAGTGCAATAGCTCCTTTTCTCCTCAATATTGCCATTAATTTTTTTTCTATGCGACTAGCCACAGAAACACAGAGAGTTTTGGTTTAAAACTGAGCTGCAAATGACAAAACATTACCCATGTTTCTTTACTTCTTCCTGAGCTGCTCTCCCCCACAGGCTACTGTTGAGGCTCCCCGCTCCGTAACAGCATTTGGCGTTTGCCTTCGCTGCTGAGAGGTGGGCAGGAGAACTGCGAGGCAACCGCCAGGTTTCCTGCATTTTTGTGCAGATTTCTCCTGAGCATGGTGGGGACGGAGTTCTCTCCTCCTGCTCTCCTCTGCCCCTGCCGCCAGCTTCGGCGGTGGCTGGGAGTGAAAGAATGTAGCTGTAGCAATACTCGTGGTCCTGAGAGTAAAGGTCCCGGACTAACACCCCCTCCTAACACCCCTGGCGACGTAATTCCCGGACCAGCACGGGTTCGGCTGGAGCAGAAGCCGTTTGCAGCCTCTCCCGGTTGTAAATCATAATCCCGTGCCCTTCGCTGGTGTGCGAAAGGCGGGGGGGGCTGCCCCTGGGGACGGAGCCGCCGCGCTGGTGACTGGCAGCTCTGGCTGTGCGTCTTAACGTGGGTCCTGGCATCCGAGCCAGTTCCTCGAGCAGGGGTGTGTACGGTTCTGGTGGAAGCAATACAGCCATTCATAAACAAATGCTTCCGCGAAGCCAGCTGTAAAAACAATGATGCTTGCCTTGGAGGTGAAAGGGCAAAACCTTAGCAGAAAGGAGTATAAATAAGGAATAAATTGTTACCTTTGTGTAAGTGACTGAAATAGCTGTTCTTTTTAGTGCTGTATCTTAATGACCAGCACTGATTAACTGTCGTCGTCGCTTTATTCAGCAAAACTTAAGGTCTGCATATCGTGCCTTCTTACAGCAGTTTTTTCATTCCTTTTGTTTTTGATTTTTTTTTTTTTAAGTCTGGAAATGATGGCCAAAATGGGTACGTCGAGAGAGACCCTACTCTGCAGAAAGCAGGCTAGATCAAAAATTGCAAATGCTGCATGCCCCAACAGTTAATGATAGCGTTTAATTACAGAGAAATATTTATTCATGTACCGGAATCCTCAGCGTACTTCTGTACACAAAAAGAAACTACAGGTGCTGCATCATACAGATTTTGCAGCACCTTGTGAAAATGTTACTGTAAATTCAAATACACAGGTACAAGTATAATCTCTCATACCCATTTAATTTGATTTAGAAACATTTCACTACCTTAGTAGGTTAGGTGCTTACTATTATCCTTATTTTATTAAGGAGCAGAGACAGCTGCAGCAGAGGGCATATGTACTTGTAGTAACAAGGATAGGAAAGATAAAGAGTTTCACCTGAATTCCATCACAAATAAAGCACACAAACCCTTTATATTGCAATTGTGCCAATTACATTACATCTCATATTTCTCATTCATCTGCTTTGTCCTTCTGCAGAAGTAAAATTAGGAGGTATTTCAGCACATAGGTTTGCCCACTGAAATTCAAAGAACAGTGCCTGGGTTTTTAAAAAACTTCAGGCTGAACTGTCTGTCCTGAGGTCCTGGGATGCTGTAACATAAATAATTTGATAATGGAAATTCTGCAAAGCCAGGAGAAGAGAGGAGGTGGCAAGGAATGGTATCAGGGGTCAGATTTGGAGCTCACTGGCACCAATTTCCATAATTATCACTGTAGACCTTTATCAGGCTTAAAATTTTCTCCTCCCCCCCCCCCCCCCATGCTAAAATTTTCCCCCCCCCCCCCCCCCCTTTTTTTTTTTTTAAGTGTTTGGGGTTACTCTATGTGCTTAAACTTGCAAGGAAGGTATGTGAGGCTGTGCGCCATTCTGCTCAGGCAATTCTAGGTGGCTCGGAAAAGAAAAGACCTGCATAAGAGGAATTCAGTTCATTGTAATAACATGATACAGCTGGAGTGATTTGGTTGTCTCCTTTCGTAGCTAAGAAATGTCTCTGTGGGCTGAGTTATTAAAAGGAATTTCCTTACAGGGCTCAGGAGATTCCTGGTATCCAAGTTCATCTTGAAAGACTATAATGGAATGTTTAGGTTTATTTAGAATAGTAAATTTAAACGTGGGATTCAGAAAATAATACTGGAGGTTCATAAAGACCTGCCTGGGTATTTTTAGTTGACTGTAATTTCTGTTTGCATTGTCTGCGTACTTTCTCTTTGATATTTATCCTCGGTAAAAATTTCAGGAAAGAACTGTGGAGGTAGTTCTGAAATACAGTACATGGTGCTGTCAAATGGGTATCAGGCTGCTTCTAGAAGTGGAGTTCAGTTCAACTGGTTTTAGATTTCTCCTCTCCTGACTTAGAAAAGGAAGAAACAATTCCCACAAACATCAGCATCTCCATCCAAAAATGTTTTAAAACACCTTTGAATAGCAGACTTGCTTCTTATACTTCAGTGTTTACAAGTAAAAGCATAAAAATGATCATAGGGTAAAATTTCGAGCTAATTGCTCTAGCACACTGGAGAATGTGACATTCTCAGAGTTATTAAAAAGTTGATGTCCTGCTTTTAGACAGCTGTCCATGCTTTTAAAACATTTGGATATTTAAAAAATATTTTATCTTATTTCTTCTTTTTCCTTGCAGTTTATTTTCCTTGTGATATTCTTGCTGTCCCTACTTACTATTTTTTCCCTTATCATTATGGGAATTTATCCCCATTACATTAGTTAAGTCTGAGCCCCAGTATGTTTTGTAGTTTACCAGTAATGTACTCAAAAATTATAGTTTTGAAAGGAAGGATTTCAGTTCCACATATAAAAATTGAGACATTACATAAAATATACTGTATTATAGGAAGAAAATTAAAATAGTTATCATAAGTATCTTGTTTATGTATTTGAGATTTTTTTTCATCTCATAAGAAACGCTCTGATCACCTTCCTGGGATACGGGAAAAAGAAGGCGTTTGGGGGGTTTTTTTCAGAAATATTGACTAGGCTTTACCAGGCTGCGAGGTAGAGGGAGATGTGTGCCTGCTGCTTTGTGCCTTTGTGAGCCTCAAAGACTTCCATTTAAAAATGAGAAAACAAATAATGGGAACAAGCACAGAGAAGAGAGAAACAGGATTTTTTTGTGATTATGTTAGTTTCCTGATTGATCTATGTATTTGTTTACCTCAAGCAGGTAGGTAGATATTGGAGGCATCCTTATAGAGGTGTGTTTTTCAGTCCTGTGGACAGAAAAGGAAGTTTTGGTGCTTGCATAAAAGTCCCTGTCAATAAGGCAGAAAAATTGGGGGCAGAATCTAGATCTGGGTCCTGTACTCATAATTCTCGTTTCCTTCAGTAAGTAGTAAAGAACTGATACCCAGACTTGTTTATCTTTTGAATAAAGATTTTACTTTGTCTGGAAAGTCTTGTCCTTAGCATTTGCTAGCCTTTTGCAGTGTGAAAATACATGTACATGAGAATACCAAGACATTGTGATAATTATGATTAGCTTAATTACTTCCTGTATAATTGTTTCTCAAGATGACCTCCTTTTTGTGGCTTTTATTAATTTATTTTAGGAAAAAAAGACTTAATTGGAATTGTAAATTACAGAGGCAAAGGGTGTGTTATGGGAAGTAGGTCCAGATCAGTTTTTGTCAGACAGTGGCTGTTGGTTTTTATATTCTTAAAATTAATGGAGAAAAATCATTTAAATTGATACAGTATGTGCATGCACAAGGTAATATCAACAGCCGATATATTATTTTAAAATCTGGTGAGTTTCTTTATAGAGGATTAGGTTATATAGTGTGGGGACTCTGAAAAGAAAATGGAATTGTGTATTGATGCCTTTAGAAATATTATTTGAGGGCAATAAAATGTTCCCTGGAATTCCCTCCTGAGTGGAGAAAATGGAGTTTGTTTGCAGTAATTGCATTTTCTAGCATTTGCTTTCGCACTTTCCAATATGAGTTAAGCCAATTGGAACCTGTGATTTCGTTTTGCTTATTGGCAAAAGTACCATGTAAATTGATCTGTGATGCATTTATAGAGAATGCTTTGAAAATTTTGAAATAGAGATGGCTTTTTCTTATTAGATTTAGATAGTAATAGGGTTCATTTCTATATTTTCGCCTAATGCAATAGTAACCAAAAATGTTCCTTTTCAATTTGGTGTTAATCAAGTTCAAGGAGAACATTTCTACATAGCCCCACTGGCACTGCGAAGGCAGAGTTTATGTTCCCATTCTCAGCCTTGGTATTCAGAATTCAAGATCTGAGCCATTTGAAACCACACCAAGCCGAAATCGATCTAAAACTTGTCAGCCCTGGTACATCAAGATTTTGATCACAAGAGAAAATGTAAAATTCTATTGGACAAAATGTGGCATATTTATGTGTATTTGCAGTATACATGCACTATAGACCTTAAACTACGGGGGGCTAAATGCAAATCTCATTCTAAGTGTAAATACGGGTTAATTCTGTTTCAACTTCAGCTCTGCCAGGCAAAAGATGTTCTTGCCTGAAAACCTTACGTATTTTCCCAAGGGAGTGCTATTTCACTTAAAGAGTCTCTTTGAAAGTGCAGGCATCGCACCGCCGCAGCCATCGTAGTCCTTTACGTATTGCTTTGCTATGGGAGAGAGACGAGTAGCAGGAACCACCGTTTCTGCAAGAATCATTTTTTAAAATGAATGGGAAGAAATAAGGCTATTGTGATTTGCAGGGAGGATGTTGTTTTCAGAATTTTCTAAAGTTAAAGGGAAACATCATAGCTGTCAGCTTTTTAAAATTAGGTGATGGGGTGGGGGTAGGTTGCATAATTACAAGCCTGAAAAAGCCTTTCCAGGGACTAACAAGCAGAGAAATCTGTGCTGCTTCTGTTTCAAATATTCATAATTTTAAAGTCAGTTTGGGGAGGACTTTTTACACCTAAAGTTGGCAGTGCTGTGAGCTGCAAAATCTGGAGGCTTTTTTTTTTTTTTGAGGTTAGACTAAACAAAACCTTCACCTTCTGTTTGTTTCAAAACAAAAAAATGTTATGTATTAATTGATAAAACATTAGTGCGGCTTTCCATGCTTCCGGAAAAAAATGTTTCATTAACAGTAGCCCAGTGAAATTCAAAATAACTTCGAGATCAAAACCCAACATGTGTAATGCCAGAGTAATGCTAAGGAAGCCGTGGAAGACCGAAGCGAAACAAAAGATCGTGGCTTACGGTGTGCTACGTTTTTTCTTTTAACGGAGAGGAGAAGGATATTAATCACAAACAGTTACATTAGAATAATGTTACGGTTGAGACGTAAATACGTAAAAGCAAGGAACTGTTACCAATGCAGAGCATCGTTAAATCAGACTGGTAGTTGACTGGTGCTGCGGGGCCCTGTTGCAGGGGTCATACTGCACTTGGCCATGGTATGGCCCACTGTTGTGCCAAATTCAGTACATTTACCTGTGGGAGAGAGGACGAGTGGAAGCATTTGGTGTTGGGCACCGCTGATCCGGCAGTATCAGACTCCTCCGAAGTGCCGGTACAGGTTGGGTAGCGCCTGTACCGGCGGTCGCTCGGGGAGGACCGTGCTTGCTGCAGCACCTTGGCACTACACAGCCGAGTTCCGTGTGCTGAGGCAAGATTCACTCGACGCTTCCTTGCTTTCATGGGTTTGTGACTCAACCTTGGCATTATTGTAACGTAGTTTTTTGTGTTTAATGTTTCTTAGACTTGGTTTTCCATTGCCAGCATGGAAGAAATCCTAATGCATGAGTTTCAGAGGAGAAGGTAGCAGTCTGAACCTGCTGTGTGGCTCGATCCGCAAGTGTGAGTATTAACGCTAGAGCTGTCAGGCCTTGTGAAAATTAATGAAGCCTGACGGTTACAGAGTGAAAGGTCAGAGGCAGAGCTTGCACTTACCTAACATTTCTGTTTTGTTGTGTCTAACAGCGTTTTCAACAAAGGGGAGCTTTAATGTGCAAGCTTTGGATTTATCACAGGAATTCAAGGGTGTCAGCCTTTGCTTCTCCCTGTGCTGTGGTCTGATGTTTTCTTTGCATAAAGGCAAAACAGTTAAACTTTCATTCATCTATTCCTCTTGCTGTGTTGCCCATGTGTGTTTTGCCTGTATTTTT
>NW_010563959.1:77675-83474 GCF_000687285.1 Phaethon lepturus | reverse complement strand
GCCAAAATGTGCTGGGGGGGGGGGGGGGTGGAAAGAGGCACCTGAACCAATGATAGTTTAAAAAGCTGGTGGAATACTCTTCATCAGGAAGATTTTAAGAGATCTTGTACTTCAGCTTGTTCTACTTCTTTAGAAGCATGTTCTATTTTTGTACATGTTCTGTCTTTTTTTTGTCTACTTTTTTGTTTTTAATTATTCCATTCTGTAGATTTCTGCAGACACAGAGCTGTAAAACGCATAGAAATACATGCGTTACGTTTTCAGCCATTATGTTGGTTGACGTCAGTTTTAACTATGCCGCTGAGAACTTTTTGTGAAGGTTGTTTGATTAAAACAGCCAGAATATTTTCACAGTCAGTTGGGTAACCTCACCCTAGAAAAGACATTTGTTGTTCGTACGCCGTTTTGGATCTCAGTAACTGCAGTTGATTATTGGTGAGAGAAGTCCAGCTTATCAATTGAAAGCTCAAGTCTATATGGCTCTACTTAGACAGTCTAACTCATTTGTTGCTGCCAAGGGAGAAATCAGAACCTTCGAGATACTCTGTCTTGTGTAAAGCTGAAAGGGGCCCATGCGTGTTGTGATTGTGCTGTAAATGCTGGGAAGAGAAAGTAACCATGGCCTCAGAGAGTGGGCTTTCCATGAGAAATCTCTATGAAGGTTACTGCTGACCAGTAGCAGGTTCTGCTGGTTGCCCTCGCCTGCTGCCCATCAGTGGACAGCTTGGGCAACTGTGGCCAGGCAACTGGTAGCAACCTGTGCTGCTGTGGGGACTTGAAGTCTATAGGAACGACACAAAATCTGCTCCTTTGGTGTTTGTCTCTGGACGTGTATGTGGTTGGTTATAGGTGAATGCTCCATGACCACTTTTGCACTTCTGAAGCATATATGACATACTGTAAGTAGGAGATCATTCACTTGTACAGGCATCTCACTTGTACAGATTTTCCGTCTTTTTGAAGGGTCTACAATTTGTACTTTAAGGTTTCTCAGCCCATTTCTCAGCATACGGCCAAAGGGTCTATGAGGCTACAAAATGGGTGTGAAAACACTTCACATTTCATGGAAGTGTTGTGTGGTTTGAATGGTTAATGCATGCATATGCATATCCAGAGCTTCACATCAAAAGCACTTGCATAGTGTTTGTGCATAAATACAGGTTCCTACGACTCTACAGACAGGTAGTATCACATTATTTCTTATTCCCCTGCTTCCCTGTGGGTTTTGTAGGTAACAGTAGTAAAAAAATAAAGTGATTTTCTATTTTTATAGGGGCTCTGCAGTTAACACTCGTTGCCCGTCAGACTCCTTTTCATGTTTGGCAGCTCTACAGAACTTGGGTTGTGTGACTAAATTGTGCTCCTATGAAGTGTGCCATTAAAACAGGAATGGTTGTTCAACAGCTTAAGGATTCCTAGGATCAGGTACTTAAGGTGAACTTAAAAAAACCACTGGAACACCTACTCACATAGGTTAAAAGAAACCAACGATCTCCCACTCCTCTGAGCTTCCCCTCTCATCCTGTGTAATAGGTGTATTAAAAGTCAGTCTGTTGTTCAGCCTACACTTTAAAGTGATGTAAGTGGCTGCAGCCAGCAAAAGAAGAGACTCCCAGATTAATGTATTTACTATAAACAATTCAGTTTTTACAAGTTATTCACAGTTATCTTGCTTTTATTTGAGCAAGAGTGATACTGACCTTCTGTCTTCCAGAAGAGAACAACTGATCTAATTGCAATATTTTCTTAATCGATTACTATATTGTGCCCTTGTTTCTACTGTTGAGGCAAGATGTTGAGAAACATTTTAGCCGAAACAATGTAAATATATATTGAGGATATACATGCATGCGCATGCACATACACACATAAATGTACAAGATTTCAAATACTCAAGTATAAGTGACTGTTTCACAGACTTGGTGCCCTAACCATTTTTAGTAGCTGTAATTTTAGCCTTCTGATCTCACCTGTTAAACATTAAAGTATTTTTAATTTAAACTCTTGTTATTACCCTGGGAGTTGATAATTGGGGTTTCTGAAGGGCTCGTCCCAGCAAACACATCAAACTCCTTTCCTCATTTGGAAGGCGATTCTTCTATCTGTTTTCCAGATTCACAATATAAATTAGAATGAGTACTGTTACTGGTGCATGATGGAAAATTTCATGCTTAGGAAATTAGGCTAATAAAGACCAAACATCGCTAACAAAAATTTAGTGAAGGAAAATAAGGAAATGCCTTTCGACCTGTGTATTGTGCTACAGCATCTCTCTCTGTACGGGCAGCACGGTTGTAGATACGCAGATTTTAATCTGGTCAAGATGAAACTAAAATACCATGGAGTAGAAGATTTGGCGTGCAACTGTTTGTGCTTCCATAGTAAGCACAGAAGTCAGCAGATTATAGGCGAAGGGTGCGACTGACGAAAGAAAACACGCCGAGGTATTTCATCAACTGTATCAGAGAGAATGAATGCTGTGCACTGCCACGGGGCCTTTCAGGAAGGGAAAACCGGAGTGCGATGACTAAAGAGCTAATCTGATTGCAGGTAATTCATTACTGTGATTAGTGCTATACGGTCTTTCCTCAGGGAAGAGGAAAGAAATGGATGAGACTTCCTCTTGCTGCTCCCCTTTGCTTGGGCCTGGCATCTGATGTCTCTGCCTTGTGATGAGTCGTGTTGCTCATCGCTAGCTCCCGAGCCAGCTCCGGAGCAAGAGAGCAAAACGTGACTGGTTGTAAAGTCAGGGAACGGGGCGGGGAGCCCGGTCAGACCTTGGTGCCCATCCCCTGGTAAATATTAAAGTATATGGTAAATATTAAAGTATGTACGTGTATGGAGTGAAGCACATCTCATCCAATGGTTCGTCCCATTGCTGGATGGGGGACCTGGGTCCATTGCACCCACAGCTGGCGCTGGTTCCAGCTCGTGGGCTATGGGTGTGCAGTACCGCTGCGCTAGAGCTTACGCGTAGATGTTGACGGATTTTGGTCCCTGTGGGGTTTCTCCTCTGGGGCCTGTTTTGCCTTTTTGCCTGAGTGCCCCGGCGGCACTGGGGAGAAGCTCTTCTTTCCCAGGGTCTACCAGCTCCTTCCTGGCTCAAGCAGAGCCTCTCTATAGCCTTAATAAAATCAACAGCTGTCTTGACACCAGTCGCAGTAAATACTGTTTGGTTTTCCCTACTGATTTCAGATGCTTACATGTATAATGTTACGTTTATATGTTTTAATAATCGCTGATGCCACCATTGGTTTGTCTTTTTGTGTCTTGTATGTCTTCAGAGTAAGCCCTCTTTTTCAAGGTGTCAAGATAAAAAAGCATTGACTTTAAGCAAAATGTTCCAGACTTAATTGGACATAATATCAGCAAATTGTGCAGATTTTCAAGTCTATCAAAATAAATGGGAGAAAGTGTAAAACTTGGACATTTATCCAGTAAGATGCGACGTTTTCTCTGTTAAAACTGGCAAATGTTGATAACTTGACAGAAACCTGAATTTAACTTCTCCATCCTACTTCTCTGAGAATTTAATCACATCTAGCTTGTTTTGGGGGATTGATAGTTATGACAAGTGTATCAAATTTCATGCCAGTGGTATCTTTTATGTTTCCTGAGAGAGGAGAAAATAGCAATTTTACCTTGTGCCCAGGAGTCACAGAGAGCAGAAATTGTAGGTACCTGCCACATTGAGTTTTTAAATAAAAATGAATTGCAGAGCAGCATATAGCAGAGATGAGGAAGGGAAGGGAGGAGGGAAAGGAGTGAGGCATAAACTGTAGAGGATCATTTATTGCATTTCCTTGGCTTTTAATCTAATGCAGCATTGCAGAGTTATGAATATGTATGATCTGCATTTTGTTCACATGTGAAGTGTCTGTGAAGATGTCTGCCTGTTTTTTTCAGGGGATTTATAGCCTTTTGTTTTTCTATCCAGAATTAAGGAACTTTGCAGAGATGATCTTTATATATGTATCTTGTGTAATTCCTGTTTCCATGCTGTAAATACTGAAAAGCAGAGGGTTTTTACTGGTTCCCCTTAAGTCTTATTTAGAGGAAAGTTAATCTTGTTGTAAATACTTACAGCTTTACTTTGAAACTTACTTCTAAAAGAAAAAACAAAGCCAAACAGTTTTGAAAGTTGAAATACAAGTTTTAAACTAGCAAAGCCACATCTATTTAGGAGAACTGTAGTCATGAGAGATACATAGCATCCAGTTCTGTGTTGCTCGGGGCAGATGTTGGGAGTACCAGAACTGGAAGACGGATCCATAGATTTCTACATATATTTTGCTGCCTTTATGTGGAGGGGGGGAAAAAGAAAAAAGCCCGCAAAAAACAAAGCCAAACAAACCAACAACAAACCAAACAAAGCCAACCTTTTCTAAATTATTATTAGGAGTATACACTGAAATGAATGATTTGGTATTACACTAGGATATCAGGCTTATGTTGAAGGCAGTAGAAGGGAGATGTGAGTCTGGTTTTACGTGTGATGCAAACTTAGGTGTGATTTTGGCAAGTCACAGTGGGACAAATTCTGTAAAAGAACCTAACTTTTGTGAAGACACCACAGTATGGGACCATATCTTTCAGGGAGCTCCGCACCCCATATGTTTATTTGGAAGATCTGGCACTGATTGTTGGTATCAAGTGCTTGAAAATCCGTCTTTGAACTCCAAAAATCTGATCCACGCCTCATTCCAAACAACGGAAATAGTTGCTCTGACTTGAGGTGATCAAGCCTGTGCTCTTTATCTCTGACCCTCACAGTAAATGAATTAACCACATTTCCTTTTTCCTACCTTATGTCTTATTTGCTTGGGTTTCATGGTTTCTTCTACATGTGTGCTTCTTACAGAAATGAGAAACTACCATAAACTGAATAACAATAATAATAAAGTCAAAGTCTGTTGCAGGGGAATTGGAGCTTTGGAGAACAGGCTAGGTCTGGGAGTAAATGCCACTTCTTGAATGTTTTGGGTTCCATATGAATTCATCCAAATAATGGCATAATAAAAAAGAACAGCACCAGGCAGCCTACGTCAGGACCCCACGCCTGGTTCCCTCACGACATGCTTGCGAGGCGTGCTGCAGTCTCTGGTCTACCCCCCCACTCGGACACCCGCGGTACCTCACCGCAGGTCACTCCTGCGGATCAGGGCTCGGGACTGCTGACTATTCGCCAGTCCCATGAATTAAGTGGTAGGTCTGAGAGTCGCGTCTTAGGCTAATCTAAATCAGTGTGTCATCAGGTGAAAGCAAGGGAGCAGTGGTGGTTTATGCCACCTTTGGAGCTGGTTTGGTGCTTACCAGCTTGTTTTGTTTAATGCTTTTTATTATAACATTGCTTTGTGTGACGTTACTTTACATTTTAACACAGCTTCATTCAGTGGAAGAGAAGCAGCATTAGTAACTTCTGCTCAACGTGGTGATGCACACAGATCTTGGGTATTTCATTCTGTCACTGCTGGCTTTCTACTTACTGCGTCGGCAATGCTGGTGTGACAGGAAAATGTGCTAATTAAGTCCTCTTTTTTTGTTATTTCAGGAAACCTACCGTATGAATATAAAATAGTGATTGCTGGGAATCATGAACTGACATTTGATAAGGAATTCATGGCAGACCTTGTTAAACAAGATTACTACCGCTTTCCCTCTGTGTCCAAATTGAAACCAGAGGACTTTGACAATGTTCAGTCGCTCCTGACAAATAGTATTTACTTACAAGATTCAGAGATAACAGTTAAAGGATTCCGAATATATGGTGCCCCGTGGTAAGTCTCAATTTAAACTTTC
>NW_010563959.1:37335-77644 GCF_000687285.1 Phaethon lepturus | reverse complement strand
AGCAGGAATCGTTGCTGTTGAAAATGCATGAAGCTGCTTTGTTGTATTGCCCTGCAGAACAGTATTGAACTTAGCTGTAAACCACTCTGAAACAATTGCCACATTTTTTTGTGGGTAAATGGGCTATATTTAGCCATGCGTGTAAAATAAGAGAAAAAGAATTGTAATTATTTCTGTTCTGCCTGCTGAATGCACTTAAAAAATTGTGGACTCAATATCCACTCTGTGCTTATGGATTAACTGCAGTGGTATCTTAGTCTGCATTAGGGAAGGAAGCTCCATTGTCTTGTATGCTGTTCATGTATTTATGTCTGCTGTGCTAGTAGATGAGTATGGTAGTATTTAACACCCATCTAGCACAAGGTTCAAGGCAGCAGGCGCTCTAAGAGTTATTTCTGATCTGTTCTAGGCATTGTTTTCTTTTGCTTGTAAAGTTGTGATGGTGAAATTTCAAGCCAGTTTTGATCTCATTCCACTCCAAGCAGATGCAGGAAAAATTGCTGTACAGTTTTGTACTAAGGAGAATCTTCCTTGATTTTTCTATGCATTTAATTGTGACGCCCGGTATCTCTGCGTGGAGTCTGGGGTAGCACTTTTTTTTTAAATGCTCATGCTAACAGCCACAGTCCTTTCAGGCTCTGCCAGAAACCTGAACTTCTGTAATAATGATAATCATTATACTCCTTGGTGTTCTGAGTTGTCAGCTGAAGTACTTAGATGCTAATTTATGCACACATATGATAAGAGTTTATTATAAGCGTATAGCTTATTTTTTATGTTGGGCTTGCTTTAAAGGTAAAAGTGGGAGAGGAAGAGGGAGAGGCAGAGGTTGAACCAAAGAATGGGGCAAACCTACACAGACATTAGAAATTTTCCCTTTCATCTCACCTCTGTTAACTGTTCACTTGGTCCGCAGGCCTTGATTCATACACCACCACACGTGTTGATGCTTCTGACAATACTTTTTTTGTCGTATGTGTACATTAGTGCTGGCTAGAAAACTGTGATCTAGCTCTTTATCTCACATTCTTGACTTAAGCTACTAATTTTTAAAATTTAAGTCATAGCCTTTAGCTAGCTGTTTCAATCAGCCTGACATTGCTTTGCTAAAAAAAAAACCAAACCAAACCCACCCTCTAAATCTGGCAGTATCAGATAATTGGGAAATTTTATCTTAATTCAGATTAGGAATCATCTCTTAAAGACATTTCAAAGTGATTTTTTTAGTATGGCAGCATATAACACACAGAAGGAGACAGGGCACATAAAGACCTTGGGTAGCATGAGATGGATTTGAGACTTGCTGCAAGGCGAGGAGCTGTGTGAACTGGAAGGTTAGCTGCTAAGATTAAGATTGCGTTCAGCTTCTTTCACATGTATGTCCCAGACTCAGAGGGCTTGTATTCTGCAGGCATCCCATGATTACAAAATGTAGGCATCTTTTCAAATTTATTTGGGGCAGATTTACCTGAACTCTGCTTACTACAGGGCTGCTGGAGAGATCTGGAAAACATAGAATCCATAGAATCTGGCGAAGAGAGAACTTGATATTCTGAAATGGAGAACCACGCAGTAGGCTTTTACATTGATATTTATATGTACTAGCAAAATGTAGTGATCTTTTTTTCCCCTCTTTTGCTTCTCAAATCCATAATGGCAATCTGTTATCCTTTTGCCTCCTGCTGCATTTAGAAGTTCTTTCATTTTGCAGATATACACGTGAATTTGAAACGTTTGTTCTGAAATATTGAGGGATGCCATGTAAAGGAACTGAGTTGCTTTAACCGTAACAAGTGAACGGCATATATATTCTGACCTAGTCATGGAAGACAAATCTTAATTATTCTTCCCTATATTCCACTGATAACTGGATTTTTCCAGTTGCTGATCAATGGGGAATAAAGCTGGATTACTAGAAAGGCAGGCACGCTGTGCTCCAGCTGAGTGCAGGCTTCTCCTCTGGCTCGGAGGATGTTTCATTTGTGCTCAGCTGTGAAAAACTGTTGTCAAAGCAAGTTTTGTGCAACTGTTGATGCGGGGTTCAGGCTATCATTTCGAATACAGCTTTTTAGATTTGCTAGTCTGTGTTCGGAGGATAGAGATGCGGTGTTGTCTCCTCCCTCTCTCCCTCCCTTGACAGTTCCTGGAAAATGTGAAAATTCATCTGTTTTCCTGCATTTTAGTTCGTCTTTGAGAGGAAGGAAAAGTCACATCAGATACTGGAAAAATCTGTTTCAAATCTGTTCTGTGCCTGGAAACTGAGACAGAATAATCAGACAAGCCTGTTACCATTTCTTATTTTTTTTTCTCCTTCCCTTCCAATCATGTCTCATTCTGCTACTATAAATCTTCACATTACCCCAAAGGAAGAGAATTTGTGGGGGTTTTGTATGTATTTATGGCCTCCTTACCCCAATTAGTTCTGTCACAGAAGTGGAACACTGGCCATTAACCCAGAAGATGCTCCAACCCTAAAATGAGATAAGTTGGCATGTTCAATTTATGTGCATTTTTGTAAGTATTTCCAGAGGGAAAAAATTCTCATTTGCTGATAAAGCTACTGGTTTTAATTTAAAAAGAGGGATCAAACCAAGAATAACAGCTGTGATTCTGGAGGTTTCAGCCTGTCAGGGGTTTCTAAGAAGTAATTGCCAGAAGACTGGGAAAACTGGCTATAAGTCATCTATCTATTTAGAAAATGTAAATTGCCAACTCAGTGTAACTACAGAAAAGAAATACCAGTCCATATTCATTACATGTTATTACTCATGGTACAACTGAAAGCTTTCTAAAGACCTAAGAGAATTCAAATAGTGCCTCCTAACTTACAGTTTAGTAGAATTTGTATGTAGAAAATAACTTACAATACACAGGAGCATTCATGTGTATTTGCAATTGGAGTGTGCGGTGGTGCATATCAACAGCCTCTAAGGAGCAGAAAATTTGAATTTAGCCTGATGGTTCTGAGAGTATTAAATGGCATTAGCTGGAGGGCAGTTGAAAAGAGAGTGTCAGCCCCTAAAAGAGAAAAGAGCAAGAGTGGGACACGAATCGTGCTCGGAGCTCTGCTCATTTTCAGAGGTGGAGAACATAACTGACATTTTCACACCTTAAATAGGAGAATCTTTGATGTACCTTGAAGGACCAAAATGGCTGAAGATTTTCTAGTTGGTCTACAGATAACAATCCACAAAAACACTTCCCTCCTTTCTCTTCCTTATGACTTTGCCCTATGAACCTGGCTTGTTTGGTGGGAAAAAAATTGATAGTTTATACTTTATGCAGTCAGAAAGATTCCAGTGGAAACATTTTCTCCTTTGGAAATTTGAGGTTGAGGCTACTTACTGAACAGGACAGAAAATACTAACAGTGGTGGATATATGAACTTTTAAATCTTAAAACTCCCTTTGTGAAGTATACCTAAACATAACTTATACTGATATATCTGTAAAAGCCTAAGGAGAGACAGTCTGGTTTTACTGCAGCTTCGGGTGCTGAATATGTATAAGTGGATATGTGTAAGTTTTATTTACATTCAAATGTTGTTATTTTAAAATACGTGTGTTTTTTAAATTATATTTGAAATTGTTCATCCATGCTAAGGACTGAATTACTATAGTATGCTATAGATGTTTGAATACAAATATTCTAGCAATGTCTGGTTTCTAATGAAGCTTTAAAAGCATTCAAACCACCAGAGAACTGCAGTTAACTGGAGCCAGAATTTGTTTAAACCACGTTTTGACAGAAACAATTGTTCAGGGAGAATATTTTTCTCTGTTTTATTTTGCTCTGCTGTTCAGCTCTACACATAGCTTGTTTCATTTGTTTGAAAGACAAAAATAGTGGAAATGAAACAGTATTCTGAGAGACTTTGTGTGCATAGAAATTTATGGTAGTTCATTTCATGAATAATGAGGCAATAGGCTCATTTATGGATTTCAAATTCTGCTCTCCATAAAAATTCCACGAAAAATGTCACAAGCCATAAGTAGAAAATAATCTAATAAAGCAATCATTTACATTATTTTTAGCTATTAAAATATATGGGCAAATTCCACCCGTATCTAACAGGATGAAAAGTAAAACTGAAGACCCAAGACTTTAAGCATATATTTTTGTTTAGATAACTACAGACGGATTAATTTTTTTGAGGGAAGAAAATGTTTACTATAAAAGCTAATTTGATATAAATCAATGCATTTTAATGGTTAACGGAATCAACTTTATGGGAATAACTTAAAAGTTCAAACGTAAAAGATTAAAATTGATTATTAAATAATGACTGAAATCTGCAATTTGCATCATTGTGATGAAAATCAATTCATCCTGAATGAGGCTGGGAATAAAGCTCTTCCCTTCTGACAGGAACAGCAGCATTGTTCAGCAATATCCTGCACATTTGTCAAGTTGTAGCTTGTTCAGGTCTCAAGAACAGAAGCACAAAGCTGGCCTCCCAGTTGCTTTTAATGAATACTAGTGGGTTTTTCCTATGTCCAAGAATTTGATCTGTAGGGTGATCCAGAGGTCAAGAACAAACGGCTCACTATTGCTCACCTCTGCGAAGCCACGGCTTTCATTTGCTTTTTTTAGTAACTCTAGAGGAAGTGCCTTAACTCTTTTTCAGAAGCAAAATTTTAATTGGCATAGATAATGCAGCCTTAAGAAGGTACAGACAGGTTCAGTCATCTCCTTTAAAAAATTATGTTTTCTGCAATTTTTTTTCTTCTCTTTTTAGCCCAGTGGAAAATTGTGGGTTTCATCGAATGGTTTTGCATAAGTTTGAACTTATTTCTATAATTACATTTCCTTAGCCTCTTCATTTGCAATCATATTTTAATCCAAGTATCTCTAAGTTAGTACATCTCCCTTCTTCTGATCAGTGTTTTCAGACTTCATGTTTATCCTGTCAGAAAAGCATCAAATGTGGTTTTTTTCCTTTTCAATTATAAGTTTTGTAATGCATCATAGATTTTGCTGACAGTCTTCAAGTTCTTGAAATAGCAAGCAAATTAACAGCAGATATTGAGCGTGAGGACTGGAAAACCAATTGACAATTCACATGATAGGATTCAGATATACTGATGGGTTGGAATGGATCTCATTTCTTTTATTTTTGTAGTCTTAGTTGGCAATTAGCTTGTGCCTAAAAAGGGAGGAATAGAAATTGGACTACTCAGCAATTAAAGTTCTGCATTGATACTTGGCAGTGAGCAAGCTGGAGGGAGACTGGACAAGACTGTTGGTGTTGTACCAGTTTTTCAGGAATTCCGGCGTTTATGCAGTCGAAGTCAGCAACTGAGAAAAGTATTGGCAAAGACTGAAGTCTTCTGTCTGTGTGTTAAACAAACACACCACCGCTGTAGCATGGTTGTGTTTAAAGGTGCAGGCTTCTGTTTCGTTTTTCTTGGCATTTGTCCTTCCAAGTCTCTCATTTTAGGATTGAAGAATGTATTCCCCCCAGTCTACAATTGCAGCGGTTTGTTTACATTTTCTGCCTTGTTGGGAATGTCGCTGATTTTTTTTCAGTCTCCTTTATATCAGATTCACTTCTAAGTAAAAAATTGTCCTGTTTACTTTTTAAAGCATATTTTCTTTCTTTTTCTTTTTTTTTTTTTTTTTAAATAAGTAGTGGAATGGCTGTATTTTTAAATATGTTATCTCATAAGTAATTTTTAATATTATGATGCTAACCTGTCCTAGCTAATTCTATGGAAACCTCTGCATCCTGGCACTGAGGCAAATCATGAAGTCTTAACCTTCCTTCAGGCTTGTCTTCAGCACGAATAAGAACTTTAGAGTATTCATTACTAGTGTAACACACAAACTCTGCTTGTTTGCGGGTGGAAGTCTAGCCAGTTAAAACAGATGTAAAACGGTGGCTCTCCTGACTCTTCTGAATCCTTCCTAGGGTGGAACGAGGGATTTGAATTCCTGCAGAGCAGTATCAAACACACAATTGAGGGAATCTGCTCTGGGTCTCTAATTCCTGCACCGTTTGCCTGGAGTTCAGTAGGTGCTGCAGAAAAAAGCAAAAAGCCTGAATGAGTATGTGCTGTTGAGGGGCTAATTATTTATGGTGGTCTCCTGTTGGTAGGTTGAAATGCGGTTTGCTCAAGAAAGAGATCGCCTTTGGTACAAAAGTTGTAAGTACAAACCCCACAAGTTGTGCTTGTGTTTGTAGTTTTGCTTTGTTTTGTTGGTGTTTTGGGGTTTTTTTTCTTTTTTCCCCACTTGCCAGCTGCCCAGGAACAAGAAGTTTGCTTTCCTTTTGCTGGAACACCGGAATAAAACAGTGGTCGATGTGGCATTTATGTGCACTGAGCAGGCTGAAAGCATTTGCACCCAGCGAGGAGTTAGGAAGAGTAGGGATGAATGAGAATACTACAAAACTTTTGAAATTTTCAATTCTGCTGCTACAGGCTTCATCTTGGGAGGGGGCTGGACCCCCTTAAAGAATGGAAGCTTGGGAAAGAGGCAGAAAGGAGAGAGTTAACCCAAATGTGGAGATACCTTGTTCCTTACAGGATTGGAGTCAATGTTGTGTGTGGATGCTTGAATACATTCTTCCGTGTGGGTCCTTCACTTCATGACTCCTGCTTTTCCATTTCCTTTTGCCTGTATGTGCACCATCTCTCTTCGTGGTGGTCTAGCGCAGAAGGGAAGAAAGACAAAACTGAAAATAGCATGCTGTCAAGGTTAACTGAAAAATTATTTCACTCAAGGACAATGATGTTCACAGTAGGAGAGTGGAGAAATAAGAGAGGGGCTTGAGCTTTGACTAGCTGACATCAGAATGGATTTTGCCTTGGATGGTGCTCTTCAAGCCCCATCACTTTGCGTCGTTGCCCCTACGTGGTATACCCTGAGCAAGAAGAAATAAGGAGTAGCTGGATGCTCTGAGTGACAGGCAGAGAGGCTGGCGGAGGACGTGTGGGCAAGTGCCAGCCAGGGCCCGGCTGCTGGAGCACAGAGCAGGAGGAGGTTCAGGATTCCAGCAAGGAACTAAGTGAGTGGGAGACCAGGACTTTGCTGTAGGAGTAGGCAGACTACGTGAGGGCTGTAGAACTGGAAGGGCAAGGCCCATCCAGCTCAGCGCGCACGTACATGTGTGTGTTTCCAGCAGGAATTTAGATCCAGAAACCACGTCAGTGCATTTGGTGGCGAGTTGTCAGCAGTGCTGCTGGTTTAAAAGCACTGGGTGCAAGGATCATTTCTAAGTCAGGAGTTGTGACCCTGAGTGAGAAGACACCACGTGGGCTGATACATTCACTGTGCACGTGTCAATGCGCACTGGAAAAACGTAGCCAAAACCCCTCCAGTTCAACAAGGTACCTAAATGTGCCAAGTCTGGGACACGCGTAGTTTCACCGACTCAGTAAGACTAGTAATAAGCTTTAATTAAATATGTAATTATCAGTTAAATACAGATATATATAGTAAGAAGTTTGCTGAATTGAGTTGTAATTGGAAAAATGGGGGTACTTTCAAGTGTCTTTACAAGATGCAGTGAAATGAATGAGGATGGGGGGGTGACAGGGGAGAAGGTAGGTCTTGCCCTGTGTACTGTCAGGGATGTGAAACAGATGTAGTCTGCAGGTGGTTTGCTTCATAGTTCATCTAGTCAGGACAAACAGGAAAAAATTTGGAAGAGTTTACATTGCTTCAGATGGAGCTGATGATAAAGTTCACATGATGTGATGGTGGTAAAATGCAACAGAAATGGAAGAGAAATTATGTTTGAAAACCTGTATTTGTTTCTAATACAGAAGTAAGTCAAGTAGCAAGTGACTAGATTTTGTTAGCTGCCGGTGAAGGATAAGATTTCTCATGACTGTCTTCAAGATGATTTGGGTCATATATTTTCGAACCTAAATGAGTCTATGATTCTACGTTCATCTAATACTTATTGATCAGAACGCTAACTTTACCCTGACGTGTATAAAATGCTTAAAGTAATTCACAGAGGCTATGAAATAAAGCAAAAATTGCACAAGCGCTTCAGATAAGAGAACACTGATTGTGAATCTGAGCATAGACATAAAGGTCAACAGTGACAGCTACATTCATCAGATTTTCATGAGAATCCGTTCAGGAGAATAGATCTGGCACCTTATTTCAGAAGTGGTCAACACTCATGGATTCAGTTGAAAATCAATGAGACCTCTGGATATTTATAACCACCTCTAAAATGTTTAGGTGCTAGTCTATATTATGATTTGGGTGCATCTCAAGTATGAGAGTTGCTGACATTTCTGACTCTACTAGTTAAATATAAAAATCTTAATGTGGCTGAGAGCTCTGTTTGTGTACGTGCACGCAGAGAGAAAGCTTCAGCAGTGGTTTACAAGCAGGAAGATGTCAGCAGCTTATCACTGTGCCTTCATAGATGTGGCTGGGTTGCAGACACCCATGAGTAAGTACAGAAGGCCTTACAAGTTGTGATTCCCTGCTACCTCCTCAGTTAGTTGGTTTGAGTTATCCAAAAGTGCCTGCTCCAGCACGGCCCATTCATATCACATAGCCTCAACAGGTGAGCTGTGCCTGCTTATCAGCTATGGATGTTCATGAAGACCTATAATTTGGCCAGTCCTGCTGTAACATAGTCGTCTTTTAATGTACAGTCAGTGACATCAATATAAAAACTATCCTGCATTTGTTGTCTGCTTGTCCTCTGGATAGTATGGAATGAAAATAGTTACAAGGATAAGTTACAGTACCTGCTATAATTTTGCACAAATAAGGACTTCGGTTTATGATCTGCACGTACAGTGTACCTGGGAAAAAGTAATGGGAGTTGCCGCCTAGTAACTCCATCCTATATTCCTCCTCTTCAGCATTTTGTATACAGCCTTCTGTGTGAACTTTAATATAAGTGCGTAGCTGTTTACCTTACAAAGTGATGCACACGTCGAGTTGGGAAAACCTGTGCCGATGGCTACTTCGACAAAGGAAATAATGCTTCCTAGAAAATGAGCTTGGGAGGATTTGAAATCATCTGACAAGTGTGTCATCGTATTTCGTTTGCAAGTAATGTTGTGAGTGCTTGAGCATTGTATCTGCAGATCTGCCGACTTGTCTGTCCTCTGCTTCTGGAGTGCTCTTGCCTTCCGTTTTGATGCATCAGCATAATGTGCTGGAAGGGTAGGACTGACAAGCAAGTTGTATGGTCTGGTTCCTCAGAAAACCAGTTTATTTCTGTGGGCGTGTAAATAGGTATATCTTACTGACAAAAGCCAGTATTTGCAGCTACTAACTGTATTGTCCTCTTGAGTAAGGGATACAAGTTTGTACGCTGACGGTATACTTTCAGATTGTGTATCACCTCAAACTTTATGTAAGGAAGCTTTATGTAAGAAGGAAGGATGAATCTTTCAATCTCCTTTTCCTGGCACAGATTTTAATGGTATCTTGTTTCCAAAACTGGGAATGTAATAAAAAAAAACTGCAAGAAAGGTGTTCTCTTTAACACCTCGGTGTTCCATCTGGGCTGCTTGGGACACTTCCATCCATGTCCTGCATCACAGAAAATGGAGGAGAAAGGCAAACTGAGCGCTAATCCAAAAGCTGTAGTCCTAACGTGTTCCCGTTTTTAACATGGAATGCTCCAATACACTGTAATCCGTAGGACCATGGGTACCAGAATTTGTGTTTTCAGTTCTTAGTAAGTTTGTCTCCCTTTTCTCTTTGTGACTATAACACGAGCTTTAAATCTGTTCAGAAACCTGGAAAATACCATTTTAAGAAAGAATGCCTAACCTGAAGATCCTTTTTAATAAACTAGATTTATAAGGTTCAAGAATGACATTGCTTGTGTTCTTGTGTGTATAGCACTGGAAGAGGTTGAGCTTTTGGGAAAGCTTAGAAAATATGGAAATAAGTCAAGTACAAATCATCCTGATAGAATTCAGTGTATTGTTTAATCTTCTGTAGATCAGGAGGTATTCTGAAACATGAAAGCTGAAATCCATCCTTCCTGGGGTCGGAATGACTTTTTTTAGTTCATTCAGGGTTTTGGACAGCAGATTCCATGTGTTTGATGAAGCACTGGCTGCGAATGGTACCCACACTACTTCTGGAGCGCTGAAGCTGGCACAGATGCAGCATTTCGTGCTGCCATTATCTTCACTACGGTTTGTTACAGCCAATCAAACTGAATACTTGCAAAAGCGGAGAAATTGTTTTCCTCAGAGGCACGAAAAAGTTCCATCATGTCCCATATGGTATTTGTATAGACACTCCACGTAGTTCATGCATAACTTCTGTTTCTGAATATTAGCAAAACTCCAGGTAATGAAAAAATAGATGTTATCTTGCATTTCGTTTCAAAGGGGTTTATTTGTAGGACTTTTCTCTGGCTGAGTACCTTTTCCTCATGCAGCAGAATCCTGCTCAGGGCCAGCAAAATCCACTGGCCAGGGTGGTGCGGCAGGAGCAGTAGACCTCCGTGCAGGGTTAAGATGGGATGTGTGGGATCTCTGCTGGGCCCTAGCATCTGCTGCCATACTGCAGTGGCAGTAGTGTTTTGAGTAACGGTCATTCGTTATATGCCAATATTGTATTTGCTGATCCATGTATGTATAACAGAAAAGAATAGTTCTTGGAAATTTCATAATCTCCTAATTTCAACAGAAATTTAAGTGATACTTTAAGGGTGAGGTGAAGTGCGCTTCGTTTCAGAGAAAGATTTTCTTGTTGTTGTTCTTTCATAGATTTTGGAGTTAAAACACAGATAAAATATTCAGAGATGTGGAGAGTGATCATCCATCTGGAAGTGAGCTGCTTTAGCACAGAACAGCGAGACCTCGCCGTAAGGATGTGCCTTCAGCTGATAATTACTAGCAGTCAAACTACCTAGAGTGTACACCTTTTCTTATTTATATTCCAGTCCTGCAACCTTCCCTATTCTCTTGTGCCTTTGTTCTATTAATCTACAAAACAGGGCTCGACTTGTGATTAGTCCTTAGAGGTTGTTTCTATTAATCAGGCTGCAAAACAGGTCTGCTTGGATGTTCTGTTGCAAGTGCTTAATGTGCTTCCCTCATCAGTCCACGGCACAGAGCTGCTGGGGTTGTCTGAAATGGCAATGAAATCAGTGCTGTGTCTGCTGCGCTTTCTTTGTATTTACGTCTTGATTGTGTTGCTGTAGGACAGGGAAAATAGAAAGAGGAAAATAATTGCGGTCCTATAGAAAATTGCTTAAGTTAGTGACATTTGTGGCTGCACGCTGATAGAGAGCGAACCGGCAGCTGCAGAACAGACCCTGTCACAGCAGAACTGCTTGTTAGGTGTTTTGAAGAAAAACCTGCCCCAGCTTTAAATGCAAGGATTAAAATTCAAGCTTTGATCACAGATAGGGGGCTAAGTTTTAAACTCTTTTACAGAGTTTTAAAGATAAATCTATCCCCGTAACATTCAGAGGGCCATTTAAGATGCATATTTTTCTGCAGTAGGTAGGATGTCAGACAGATTTCTGCTGATGTATATATAGCGAAAAATAATCTAAGTGTCGGTGGAATATAAACAAAAAACCTCAAACTGCTCTGTGACACTTCCATTATTAGAACTTATGGTAAAATTTGAAAAATAAACAGCATATGTACTGAGAAACTAATCTAGTTTCCTTATAGAAGATATTACTAACTATAAAAGCGTAATGATTTATGCTTCTAATTAAATACAGTATTTCCTCCCTGGAGGAGGAAAGCATCTATTTTTAAAACGTATCCGAAGAAACAAACCAGACCCCTCGTTATTTTTTCTATACTGTTCCTTTGGTTGTTTTCTTTGTGGGGTTTTTTGGGGGCGTTTTTTTTAAGCTTTTGTTATGTTGATTACGCATTTCTTTGCCAGCTCAATAAAGTCTGTCCCTGAACTAAGGAACTCGGGCTGCTGTCTGGGAAGATCGCTGGCCCCGAGGCAGCAGGGCTTGTCTCAGCTGCTGCGCTTGCCTCTTACTGTGTTCGTGCCCCTTTCGCTCTGTTCCCGTGGCACGTGCCTCAGTTTCTCTAGTGCACGAGCCTCAATTACCTTTAAGTAATTTACTCAATTACTTTGCCAAACTGGCCCAGTCTTGACTTCCCGTGAAGTCCGCACCTGAATTCTCGCTGGCTGCGCCGAGAGCCGGTCCCTTACCGCTTCGTGCCATCCTTTAACCACTAACGTGAAAGGCTTCGTGCTGCTGGGCTGCGGTTTGTCCACTTGGACCTGCCATGGCCTATCGAGCAGAGCGGGATGCCAGCGTGACGCCTCCCTCCCTCGCTGACGCAGGGCAGATGTCGCGCCTCCCGTCGTGCCTCGTCGCTGACGCGATCCTGACACGAAGAGCTGAGCGAGCGGCTGACGCGCTCCCGAGTAACCTGTTCCACAGCGATGGAGGCGAAGGGCTTCCCGAATGCATCGTGCCTTGCAAATTCATTGCGCCAGCTCCTCGTCGTCTCGGTTGGCTGAGGAGCAGCTGGGGTGCTGGGTTACCTCCACCTTCTCCCGCGGTGAGCCTGCCGTTAGCCCTTTTAAAGAGGTTTGCAGGCTAGTAATAAACGGTCACTTAAACAAATTAGTAATAGTTTGTACAGTCTGAGGTGGTTTTCTTTCCAATTCTAGCTGTCTTTGGATAATGCTGATTCAAAACCACCACGGTGAAATTTTACATACATTGTTCTTGTTAGGAATTCAGAAGAAATAGCCCCCCTAACATGGTTTTCTCTAGTCCCCCTTTGTAATTTCATTTTCACCAGCTATTTCTGCTGGGTTTTTTTCCTTTCTTCTTCTTTCCTCCCTCCTTATCATTTCCCCAATTATCAGAGAAATCACTCTTCCTGCATTGATTCATTTCGACTGGGAGAGTCTGGAAGGCACAGAGAATCAAATTAACTAATATTTTACTTTTGCATGTGATTAATGCTAATGCTTACAAAGAAGAAAATACTTTACTGTGATTTAATTTTCATTCTCTGGTTGATTCCCAGTGATTTAATTTTGCAGAGGGTTGTCTCTCTGCTTATGGTCTCTTATGGAATCGTTGAAGGTAGAGATGGAAAAGACCTATTAAGTCATTCTGCTATTGCAGGATTGTCTTCTACACTGTATTTTTGAATGTTTTGCGCAGTTTTAATGAGTGAAGAAAAGGAGTTTTAGTTAATTCCTTTTGAGATTGTTCCTTAGTGTAATAGGTGTTACTAATGGGAACTAATATTCTGCTTGTATTCTTCCTCAGTTCGTTTCATTTTAAAAAAAAAAAAAAATCCAAATTGTACCATACTGGTGAGATGAGCCTAAAGGTTTCCTTTCCTTTCGTGATATTTATATTGTTGTACCTGTCAGGCCCTGTGTCAGTTACATTATATGCTCAGTCTTTGTAATCCCTTCAGATTTTTCTCTTTTGCTCTTTCTTAGTTCTGGTCAGGGGTTTTTTTTTCTATTCCTGGGTATTGGTTTTTGGTTGGTTGGCTGTTGGTTGGTCGTTGTTTTTTTGTTTGTTTGTTTGTTGTTTTTTTTTTTTTTAATTGTCACAAAAGGCTCGGAACCAAACCCCAATATTCTGCATGGGTGTCGCTAACGCACTGTATGTGGAGTGGAGTTACTTGGCTAGTTGAAATACTGACGTCATATGGCGACTTTATGTTTCATTGCTTCTGCAGAAAGTCCAGACATGCGTCACACTGTCTTTTTGATGTCTTGTGATACATCCATGCGCATAGCCCAGACAATTTTATTCTTTTCCCATTCATGTTGCAAGCTCATATATAATCTGCTGTCAACTGCTGCCCTTAGGTCTTTTGTTTTAGCTTAACAGCTTTCAGGTTTCTTCCTCTCACAGATTATTTACATTTTTTCATTTTTTCGCAGATGTATTTGCCTGCATTTTTTCAGGTGGAATCCCGTGTTCTTACTTCTCTCAGTATTTCTAACCTCCTTTTGCATAATTTCTTTCCCTCACACCTCTCGCTATACTGAAACACGTGAATTTAATTAATGTACTGTTTACCCGTTCTTACAGATCATTAATAAAGATGTTAAATAAAACTGATCCTAATACCAATCCCTGTGGCAATCCACTAGCACCTCCCTTGTGCTGCTGCAATCTATTTGTTTATAGCTCTTTAGCCACTGCTCATCCATGTGATAGTCCTCACAGGCAAGTCAATGTTAAGGTTTTTGAAACGGGATTGTATCACATTTTGCCAAAGTCTGGGATGATACAATCTACTATATTATTTTAATCTACTGACTTGACTGAATTTAATATATTTACAAAAATTAAATGTGATGAAATAGAGCTATGGTTTTGGAGCACTTCGAAATCTTAGCAGCTGAGTAGCTATAAATCTCCTTTCTTAGAGCAATTACACCTCCTCCACCCCCACCCACCCTCCACCCCAATTACACCATAATTTTATTCTGTGCTAAATTTAGACTTACTAGGAAATAATTCTCAGTATTACTCTTTAATTGACAGTGTACAGATCAGCACCACGTTTCTCACTGCTTCTCCAGGATCTGATTTTAAAAACAAAAGTACTCCAGATAGAATTCTTCTGTTAACATTTCAAGCTTCGAATTGGCTGTTGCTTGTTTGTCAGCAGCCGTCACAGGCAGAGCTTTGTTAGTTTGTAATTTTATATATATGTGTGTGCTTGAAATTTCATTCACCTGTTTGCAAAAACAACCGTAAACTCTTGCCTTAATTTTAACTGCACACTTTCATCCTTGTGAAATTTGTAAGATTTATGTGTTTCCTTAAGTTCAACGTGGGTTTAAGTGCTTTCTTGCTGTGCAGCTTGGGGGTATGTATCATTTGGTTAGCAGCCCACTGAATTTATATTTCATTAAAATTCAAAGATATTTTAAATTACAATAGGAGAAATCTTTTGCTTCACGACTTTTTCCGTTTACGTTGTGTGCATCTATATGAAGTTGAATAACAAGTTGTGTCATCAGCAGTTGAATAAAAACAACCTTGGGAAATTCCAGCTTTTGTGTATGTTTGGCTTGATTTTACAAGCTGCGTTCAAAAATCAATTTTTACATTATAAAGTTAGCGTGGAGAGTTTATTTGTCACAGCTTGTTTGGAACGGCATGCTGTTCAAATCACAACTGCATCGGCATAACCGGGAGGAGAAAATGTATTAAAATACGGGTCACAGCCCTGATGTACGACCGTGCTGATCCAGAGCTATGGTACCATAAAACCAGAGCACTTGTCACTACCTTTGGGTTGGCCAGGGCTGGGGACTGCTGCAGTCCGAGTGAAGAAACGGCTCGTGGCGCGTAGGGCAGTGCTCGTGCATCGCTGACCGCCCTGAGCCGGGACTGCTCGCTTCTCCCTGCTGGAGAGGCACCTTCACCAGCGACACTGAGCAGTGAGGTGCTGTATTAAATGACTTGAAACACGGTGATTTTGGTGTCACCCTGCAAGCATTTAAATCCCGCTGAAAATGGGGAAGGGAGGCTGGGAGGCAGCTTAATCTCCGTTCCGCCATCGGTGGTACTGGGTCTGAGCTCTGCCAATATTACCCATTAATACCGGTTTCTGATTCATCCCCCAGAGCACGAAACAGGGAGCGTGTGCTGGCTGCCGGAGGGACACAGTTACTCCTCCAGTTGTGCCCCAGATTTTGAACTGGCCAAGTTTATACTGGGTAAATGCTTTGCATCTTGTTGCTGCAGTGCGTTGGTTTGGGGTTTGATCGAGTTTTGATCTAGTGCTAGGTACGCTAAAATGGGATTTACTGCCTCATTGAACAATGACTTCAGAACAGAACTAGTACTTTGGTAAGGTCTGCTAATGATGAATAGTGAGAGATGGAGTAACAGGTTTGGTGTGTATCTTTGTACTTCTGTAAACGTAAGGATGTCCCATTTGAATTAAAGTGCTTTCTGTATAAAGCAGGTAACAGAGAGTGACCGTGATATATTTTCAAGCAATGTTACTTATCTGGCATGTGTTCTTACTGTGCTGAACCCTTAAGGAGAAATCCATGAAGAAATTACTGTACGTTCCCATCAGAAAGCCACATGGTTTGCACTTAGGCAAGTATGTGAAAGGCAGTTTCACATAGGTGACTGCTGTGAAATAATTTTCATTCAGTTGTATTTCAGAAAGATGAGTGGGCAGGAGGGAGATACAAGAAACGCATTGGTTTCTTCAGGAGGCGAACTGTTGGGTCGTGGGTTCTTGGTGTAGAGGAGAGAGTGCTCTAGAAAGGCGTCTGTAGTTTGTGAGAGCTGGTCGCATACGCATGTAAGAAATGCCTTAAAAATTAACAGCACAGTTACTGCGCTGGTAGAAGAACGTGTATCTTCAACGAGATCTGGTCCTTCAGTTTCTTGAATGATACTGTGCTGGTATGTATCACAGTTTAATGATACGACTATTTTTAATTATAGTATTTGATCTATATTAATTGCTGCAGATTGTAGTAATCAGTGGAACTGAATTTTTAAAGTTTGTTTGCAGAGCTGCAGACTGCTAGGCAGCTGCTGCGTATGCTGACTGTGCTTCCAGTTAGAGAGCCACGTGGGTGCCAGAAGGATGGAGCATATGGGTGAGGGAACAGGGAAGGGGAGTCCCATCTCTGACACTGTCTAACCGTATGAGGAGCAGCAAGCGACTGGTTTCTGTGCCTTAATTTCTTCATCTACAGAATGAGTCTTGTAATATTTATATGCTTTCCTCACCGCTTGCTGTTTGGACAGTAGTTTCGGCATGTGAAGCGCTGTGAAAGTGCCAAGTGTTACTGTTAACTTATTTTTAGCAAGACGATCCAGCAAGGTACTGAGCAGATGCAGACTTACTTTCATGAATGATTTCAAAGGAGCCAGTGGGACAGTGCGTCTGCTTGAAGTTTGTGTACTTGTTGAAGTACTTGGCTGGATCGTGGCATGGAAAGCGTAAATAGGTGTCTATTTTTTGCAAGATAAGAAGGGGCGTATTTGAGATACTGTTGAAGTGGAATAGATAGCTGTGTTACTTGAAGTGGGAGCTGATAACGTGTGATTTCAGGACACTTGAAGCCTTCTTCTCCAAAAAGAGGAAGGTTAATAAAAACTGTGCACTGAGTTTACTTACTGAAATTTCAGTTTGGGGTGGTAAATGCAACATTCATTATTATTTAATTTATTAGGAAAGATTAAAAGGATGCAGACAGGCTTCAGTCTGTACTGCGGCACAATGGAGTCAGGGAAGACCATCTGAAATGGTTTGCTGGAAATACTGTGCTCTCTCGTTGCTACCCAAACCCAGCAATGGGCTGGCTGATGTGCCATTACTATAGAAACCATTCCCCAGACTA
This sequence comes from Phaethon lepturus, assembly GCF_000687285.1. Classification (NCBI taxonomy): domain Eukaryota; kingdom Metazoa; phylum Chordata; class Aves; order Phaethontiformes; family Phaethontidae; genus Phaethon; species Phaethon lepturus. The sequence goes on along the minus strand of NW_010563959.1, from coordinate 60,349 downwards.
AGTCTGTACCCAACGCCTGTTGAGAACAACTTCTCCCAGTTGTTGAAGGAACAACTCATCCAACTGATGGGTTGTTCAAAGACCTGGGCAGTCCCAGCGCTCCTCTCCCCACCCCAAACTCTGAGTCCAGCCCATTTGTTTTCCACGGAGCTGTTAGGATGTTGCTTATTTTTCCAATAGACCCACCTTGGCACTCAGTATCTGTAGAGAAGATATTTAGACTTCAAAGGAATTTACACCTTCATTTTAACTTGGGGGTGGACCACACATAAGCACCTGTGGGAAGAAATGTACCTTTGTACCTCACAATATAATACTAATATTCATTCCTACCCACTAATAACCACCTCCTGCTCTTTATTTAAAATCAGACTAAAAGCAGAAGACTCAATCTTCAATCAAAGGCACTTCCCAGGCATTTGAGAAGAGAGTCCTGCAGTCCAGGCGGTGAAAACCGACACTTCTTCTTACCTTCTATCAAAAGCGGTGTTGAAATGTAGGGCCTGTTATTGTATATTTATTCAGGCATCAATCACAATCAAGCCTCCTGCTAGTTCATCTGTAAGGGCATTGTAATCCTATTTTTATCAGTTCCTTCCTGTACACCAGACAGTTAAAATAGCATGAGTAGGGGTCAGAAATATCTTAATGGGTTCGGTTCCCAGAGATATCGGTGACCAGAGGAAGAATTTTGCCGAAATTTCTTCCTGAGCTGATAAGGTAGATAAACAGGGGCAAGGTGCAGAGCGAGGGCATGCTGTGGGAAGCAGAGCGTTGGATGGCACTGTAAAGGAGCTGCAGAAAGATGAGGTGGACAGTATTACTTACGGAAAGACCTCAGGAGCAGATGGAAAAGGAATGTCACCGTTTGCCAAGTAACCCCTTTGTAAAAGAAAGTGTTCAGTTTTTTTCCAGAGTGGGCCGGTTAAGCCTAAGTGATTTTTATAGTTTGCTTTACTCTTGTTTTTGCTTTTGTACTGCTTAAAAATCTATGAGTGATTATTTATATGAAGAAAGCTGATTGTGGCAGATTGGCAGCGTTTCATTCTTGTTAACTTTGGACAGCGCGCTACTTTTATTCAAATAACAGCATAACTTAATACACAGTAGAGTCATTACTTTTTATTTTACATTTTTACATTTTGTATGTTTTGTCTATACATTTTAAATCTTTCTGGTTATAAAGTAATGAATTATGCTATTCAAACTCTTCTTTTGTCATTAATTCAATCTGTCTTTGGATGCAAATTACAACTAATTTATGATTGAACACAGCAAATGATTTAAAATTTGTTCTCTTACCGGAATAAAACTACCTTAGAACTTCTAAATGCATAAAGAAAAAGTAAGTTAATTACAGGAAATTTTATCTTATAAGACCAAGTATTACCTTTGTCTAAGTTTTCAAACTGAGCTATTGTTCCTGGTCAAGCTAGTCTTTCAAGATTGCAGAGATAATTTCAAGATTGCAGAACCTAGTCCTTTGTCATATATTGCAGGTGACACTCTTGCTTTTCCAATTTTATTTATTTATTATTATTTTATTATTTCATTTTAATTAAATGTTAATATGAACTACTTGTATGAGCTAAAATAAAAATATAATTATCTAACGTATGTCTATAATACGTAATAAGTAGAGACTAATGTAAAAAGTCTTTTTCAGCAAATCTCAGAGGTTATCTGGGGACTTCTGCCAGTTCAGTGGCTTGACTTTTAACTTTAGGAGCGATCAATCATTGCTTATTTTTAGGATATTAATGATTTTAATATATTATTGTAAGTGTAGACTTCATGCGGTTAGTTACACATGTCAAGCTACTTTTCTGCTTCGTTGGGTCTTTTCCCCCTGCTGTTGTGCTGGGGGTTGCAGCTGCTTATGACACTTGGTTTTATGTTTAGTCACACAACATGATTCATTTACGCTATCAGTGATAGCGTAAGATTTTGAATGGCATTCCACCATGTTTTTATTTTAATTTTAGTTGTTAATTATTCTCATTGTGTATTCCAAAATATCTTTTCCCGTGGAAACTTAATTAAAATACATTGCACAAGAAAGCAACCGATCAGTAAAGTCAGAAATGTTTTTGGAGGCTGAATGCCCTTTGCAAGCGATCAGAGAGCGAAAGCATCAGCATTCTTCCATCGTGAGCAGTGAAAACCAGCAACAAATAATAAGCAGCAGTCCCACTCATCGCAAACGAAAACTGCATAGATAGGAAGCGAAACTTCAGCATTTCTGTGCTTCTGGAGTTGTGGGATGCTTTCTGGAACACACCTAACGCAAATTGAGATGAACCTGGTGAACCTGTGTACAGCTGCAGCTTCTGGAAAGCTCTTCCCAAAGCCTGCAGAAGCCCCTGGGGATAGGTGGTGCTTTTCCTGATGGATTTGATCCATCAGGGCTGAGAGTGACCAAGCACTGCTGGTACGTCTTCCCCAGGAGTCTCTCTCAGATTTTCTTGTTTGCCTTTTTTGTTTCTGTAATTGAAGGTCACCGTGTTTTTCAGCCCACCTGTTGAAAGCACTGGTCTTTCGCACAGAAGTGTCTGGCCGAATTGTGCATTAAAAAACATAGACAACCACAATTTCGGAGGAGCTAACCTTGCAACATAAGCAATTAAATCTTACTGTTTGAGGAATAAGCTGTAGTTTGAGAACAAGTTCTGCACGGTTACAATAATTGAGGTTTTTCTTCTGTTGCTCTTCTTAACGATCCTTTCAAGAAATATTAATAATTTATTGAGACGGTCTAGTTAAATTTAAAGTTAATTTAAAAGTTGGTCTGCCCCTTTTTTCTGTTTAAATAGCAAGGAAGTAAATATTGGTGTGAGCTAAAGATGTTATTCTAGTTAGAATAAATAGGGTGGGCGGAGGGGGTTGTGACCTTCATGTCACAGCTTTCATGTAATCCTTCTGATTCTAATTATATTGGACTTTCCTCTCACCCCACTCTGATGGTAGCGTTTCAGGTGAACTCGTTTTACTCCAACAAAAGCTGGCAAGAGACGGCAAACTTGGTAACGGTATAGAAACCGCTCGTTCCTATATTCTGTCCAGAAACTAAGAATTTTTCGTTAGTGTAGTGATTCTTTTAAACTGCTCCCCTGCGGTCAGGTACACTGCACTTGTAACTGTTCCGGATTGACCAGCTGCTGTTAAAACGTGAAGCAAAGAAGTTTACAGACCCTGGTTTCTGTGCTTTGAGAAATTTGATTTCTCAAATACGCGATGCTGCTGCTGAAAGTAAGCAGAGGAGCCCGTCCTGCAAATTCTGATGTGAGAAATTCCTTTTGCTGTAAGCGGCTCCCCTGAATGCACGTCAGCGATGGCACGTGTTGGTGGTCTTGCTTCTCTTCCTGCTTCCTCGCTGTGTTTTCACCATTCATGTCTACTCTCTTACATTTTTATCTATGGGGATTTTATATAGTTAATCAGTAACATGCGTCTAATGTTTTGATTAAAGTTTTGCTAGCTCTAAAGAACATGGTGCTTTGTACTCAAGGTATGGTCCAGAGCTCGCTTCATCTTTCCATTGACTTCCATGAGCATTTGGTCTGGTCCTTCAGATTCCACTTTCATGGATCTCCAACGTTTTAGTATCATCATCATTAATGAAATATGTTTTGCAATAACTCTGCAGTAAATGTCTTGCCAATAGTCATCTGGAATTAAATCTTGATACAGTTTAAATCAATGGGAAAACTGCTCATTTCTGTGCAAGATGAAATTTCAGTCCCTGTAAATGACTGTCAAATCTAGGATGAGAAGACAGAGGACCGCTGTTCCTCCCCAAGACAGGCAGGGACTTCCTGTTTTGATATGTTTTGCAGTCGAGCAGAAGTTACTGTATAAACCTTGCATTGTATGCCTGATATTCTCCAGCTAGAATAAGACATTGTGCTTGTAGAGGCTTTGGTAAACATGTTTAAAGGTTAAATAGTAGATTATAAAACAGAGAAAATGGCAAATCGTATTTACCTATGTGCATACATAGCTCTTATAAGACAGCAGACTGACCCAGGTGGCTTTGGACAAGGAAATTGCTTGCAGTGGCCGTGCAATATTGATACAGCAAAGAGAAGTGTCTCTGGATTTCAACAGACTGGGCTGATGGGTCGCAGTGATTTTTCAATCTGCTAGTACCAAAGGAGGCTTTTTTGGCTATGAAGTAGTTTCTGATTTTGGTACCGTGTTGTAAAACGTGGCACTTACTATAAATACATCTACTGTAGTCATCATAATGAGCTATCAAATAATGATCTCTGATAGTTACCCTATGTGAACTGGTTTTCATAATTTAATATCTTTAAATATGCTAAAAAAGTATATCTGTTTCTATGAATACTGTGAGCAAAAGACTCTGATAATTAAATCATTTTCTCTTTGGGAGGAATAGAATTACCATCTAAAATATTTATAGCAAGTATCACAATGACCCTATAATGTATCAAGTCCAGTTTGAAATCACCATTTCCTATAGCTTGAGTTCAACAGAAGTTAAAATATCTTTGCATAACACGAGTAGAAGTTAAAAGTGTTATTAGTCTCTATTTTATCATAAAATTCTGTTGTCAAGGATAAAAATCCCAAGTGTACCAAGAAGGGGGGAAGGAGAGTGAAAAAGAGGCACCGGGTTTCCAAAGAAACAAAGAATAAAGAAAATGTCTGATTAGCGTAGTTTGAGATAGGAATGTAGAAAAGTTGAGAGGAAAACTAAGATAACTGGAAGTTTTGATGCTGAGCTAGCAAAATTGGCATAGTTCAACTGAGAATCTGTTTGTTTTCAAAATCCATGCAGTTATAAAAGTGTCTTTAGCATCTGCAGAAAGGCATCAGTTCTTTGGAAAACTCACTAGATGCATTTTTAGGCCCTAGATAACTTTCTGACTGTGGCCCTCTGAGTCTGATCCAAAGCTTACTGAAGCCAATACAGTTTTTTCCACTGATCTCAGTAGGCTTTAAATTATGTGCTTGATCCTGAAGTTCTTAAACAACAGATGAGAAAAATTTAAATACTGTACTTGGAATTCTGCCTGATTAAGGACTGCAGATTTACATTATCAAATACAGCATACAGGCTCAACCATATCTCCATCTTGATGGAGCTTTGGCATCTAAATAGCTTCGAAAAATATACTGACATCTCCAGACCTGTAAGAATTTGAAAATGGCTTTTGCTTTATGCCTGCAAAGAGTTCTTCATTGCAGCTGTAGTATGGAAAGTTATGTGGGTGCTGTGTTTTCCACAGTGTAGATGTTTTCCAATAATTCAGTCTATTATTTTAAGAACTTCCTTACATTGAGCACGTACCCGTTCATTATGCAGGTAAAAATAAAAGATCAGGGGTGAAAGCCAGCTCCCTCTGATATCAGTCGCATTGGCTCCTGAGCTCTGTAAAGCCAGGATTTCACTTTAAAAGTTAGCTCAGAAGACAAAAACTTTCCCAATAAAAGGCATGGCCATTATAGTTTTATACTAAAGCCTAAATAAAGAGAGGACCCTTCTAATTCCACCTGCTTTTCAGCTCTACTGTTACTTGTTGGAGATGTAAACTTAACTATTTGAAACAGTATGTGAAATTCCTCCAAATTTCTTAAAAACTATCAAAACTTTCACTAAATAATTCTAATTCTAAAAAGAAATTGTTTTCCATTTTAATTTTTTTCGAATTTAAGTTGTGTTTGTGATGCAGTCCAATACTATCACGCTTTAGAAAGGCAGATGGGAAGGATAAGGGAAAGCATATAATCCACACACCACCTTTATAATAACCCTATTTCTAATGTGGGCTGAAAACGGAGAGCTTTTTAAGTTAAATTGTGTGGACTTGAAAGCATCAATGCTGAATATTTTATGTGAAGCTTGTCAAGGGCCCTTACTAAAATAGCTTAAAAGCAGTATCACAGTTGCCTTCGTACAAGCATTGCACACTTTCAAAGAAGAAACATGCTGAAGGATTTTCAGTATTGCCAGAAGTTGGTATATATATTTTTTTAGGTGTCAGATTTTTATATGCTGTATATATACATGTACGCTCATGTGAACAAACACCTTTCTCGCCGTGTTTTTGCAGAAGCTTTATTTTATATAACACATGATGTTCCTTAAGTTATAGTAAATTTTTTGTTGCTGTTTTCTGGGTTTTTTGGTTTAATGTTGGTTTTTCTGTATTTAAATGCTGAGAGTTGAGGCTAAGCAAGAATTCCTCAGCTCCCTTTTTAGTTAAAGGGGATAGAAAGCAGTGCCTGCAATCCATGCCAGCTGCATTAAACATTAGCTTGTGGGCCAACTTGAATTACCCTTTGCAAGGGCTTGTCTCTCCCCGTTGCCTATGAAGGAGCCCAGCAAACTAAGCTTGTACCAAACGCTTGACTTCTGAATGGCTAAATTTAGCTGACAGGGACTCTAGTGCATTCACTGTACCTAGTAATAACAGGTCATATTTGTTCCTGATGCATTGTAAGAAATAAAGCTACAGCAGGGCTACTTACCCTCAGTAAGGGTGGCGTGACAGTGATTTAGACACTGAAAAATGTTAAGCATCGTGGAAAACTCATTCCTGATGATTGCCAGCAATAGCTTGTATTTTGAACACTTTGCTAATTCATCTATCTGAATACATGTTTCAGTTAAGCAATTAGACATCGAAACAGAACGTTAAATACTGCTCTCCCATTTAAAAAGTCATATTTACAGGGAGAAGTTGAACTGCTCTGACATTTGATGAAGAACGTTTGGTAAGGACTTGTATGTTTTGATATGCAAGTATGTCAAACTAACATGCCAAATCATGCTCATTTTCTATGCACTTTTCTACTTGATTACAATCAAGTAAACAATAATGTAACATGTAATACAGCATATCTTGTTCATATATATATGAAAAATGTATATGGACTATATATTTTGTGTGTGTGCGTGCATGTGTAGACCTACTGACCTTGCCCGTAGGGGATGGTGAGGCTATCCCTCTAGTTTCTTGTTTGGTTTTTCAAGAGTGTTCAATTCATGTCTCCTGAATGAGGAGGACTTTCAGAGGAAGTTTTTCAACCACTAGATTATTGAATAAACTGGAGTCACCGTTCCCAGTCCTCTGCTTCCCTTACCCCTTCTTTCTCCCAGCTGTAGCAAAGGAATGGTAAGCTATGGAAATGGCTTGGGCTGTGGGTCTCCTGGGGGGCAGGTAATCTGCATCCCTGGAAGAGGAAGGTTTCAGATGCATCCACTAATGAACTCTGAAAGTATATCTCCAAAATCTACTATATCTCATTCGTATCATGTCAGTCATGGAAGAATCTGATCATCTGGAGCCTCAGTTGTATACTGTTAAAGAAGAAAGTTGTATAGATTTACATCTTCACGGGAATCTAGCCAAAATGTGATGCAGAGCCCTATTTTTACCCTACCTCTACTACTCAAAAGTTCATTTCCTAATGCTTATAAGAGAGACCATGATGACCTCTGGGGTTTTTTTGACACAGAAGGTATTGTGATAGTCAGAATGATTTCTTCTGAGGATAAAGGCAGGTGAAGGCTGAATAAGAGCTTGTATCAGAGAATGGGTGGCAGCTGGGCCTTATGAAGAGGGTAGAATGTGAAGTTTTGAAGTGGATGTTGCTAATAGAAATGCACCTTTTCATATCTTCTGCGCTCTCAGAAGCAAAGCAATATCAAAGAGCAGAACAGTGAGAGATGACTTACTGAAAAATAAATCATGGGTCAAATTTTGAATGTTGATTTCAATAAGACCAGCATTTCTCACACTTTGATACGGGTGCTGGATGTTTCTAGGTGGAGGTTGCCGCATACAAATGCTCACTGCTCCTTTTTCAGCATTGCTCAGAAAGAGTCGTTGCCAGGGGTGGCAAAGCCTTCCTGTCTCATTGAGGTGAGGTAAGCAGGAGTGTTACTCAGAGTGAGCAGTTACTCAAATGGAAGAGGGTGAGTAAGCAATATCTAGGTGTTAATCGGTAATACAAACCCATCTATTTTTTGTCTAGTGGTTACCAGCTCTATGACATGAGCAAGCCTGATTAAGAAGTTGCCTTTTAAAGGCAGAAGATTAGTATTTCATTGCAGCAAGGAAAAGAGATTTAGAAAAGAGAAACCCAAGTTCAGAGTTTGATCTTGAAGCTTCCTTTAGAACAATTCATTGCAGTTAATGGCAATCGGTTAGGGTAATGATAAATGTTACCATGTTCTTCTCCCCACTGTCACTGAAAGGAAGTCTTTGCAGATTCTGAAAACCCAGTGAGCAGGAGGCATCATCTTGTACACAAAGGTTTTCTTTTTTTTTCCTTTATTTATTGATAAAATCCAACCCTCAGTCTATTAATACACATAAAATAGGTATTATGGCCACATAGCTCAGTCTTCTTCATTGTGGGAGTTTACTGCTGTCAACCTCTCATTAACCTTAGAGAGCTAACCTGTGGTAGTACAGTAAAAAAATACTTGCAAGATGTGGCCCTTAGTGGTGTATTTTGATAATGTGTGTGTATGTATGTACCTACATACATACCAAGTTTTCTCAACCGCTGCCCTGTATTTCAGCCTGCACGAAGTCATATCGCAGACCTTACCTCTGTTACCATTAATGCCTGGGAGTAGACCAGGAGCCAGGGGCAAAAGTAAATTTTCACGTTTGCCAGGCACGGTTCATGAAGAAACCGGCTCCGTTGCTTTCTTGTGCCTTTGCTCATCTGTCGTTGTGGCAATACATAGTGACATTTCAAACTGCTAGCATGGAAATAAGATAAAAAGTGCTTGGGACAACTGGGAAATTTCATTTAGACAGAATGTCAGACCCTAGTCTCCAGTGAAAATACTGTAGGTTTACCATGTCCAGCTTTGCGATATCATTTGATGTGAAATTAAATCAGCGGCCAGCCATGAACAGGAAAGCAGTTGAGCCTGTTCAGTTTTAGTTTGTCGTACGGTTCTGGTACTCCTGATCTCTGTTCCTTGCAATAGTAAGTTACAATGGCTACCTGTATAAAGATGTTTTGAAAGCGTGATTCCCACAGAAATGTCTTTTAATTCCTTGTATTACCGTGAAGTTTGAAAGTTTATTAAGTCTCTAAAAACCTTGTTCTGGCCCTCACTTTCTTGTGGTTTGAGTTCATGCTGGCTAACAGTTATTTTGCTTTGCACAGTAACTTAACACTGGTATTTCAGGACAAATAGGCACCAGCGTGGCTCCTGAATCGGTGAGTTCAATGTATTAATAAGCCATTCCATTCATTTCTCTGACATGGAAAAAAGGTAGGGCTGCTTTCATCCTGCTGCCAACCCTTTTATCTCTAAAGAATCAAATTTCAGGAAACCTTTCTGCCTAGGTCAAAATTTCAAAGGGATCCTGTAATATTTTAAAAGTTAAGCATCTTAATTCTCATAATTTTAAGGGGAATGTTTCTTTTCCCACTGAGAAGACAAAACAAAGCAGCCCCCCAAAACAAAACGGAAACCAATGAAAAAAACCTAAAGAAAAAGGTTTGGAGATGTGGGGGTTAGTAAAAATGTGTTTGGTGTTACTTCACTTCCTAGTATTCAGGACAGCGCATTGTTAAAACTGAGGCAGTGTTTATACACATTGTGGTTATGGCTATAGTCGGGGCTATTGTTGAAGGATGTTATACAGACATTTATCATAGTATGTCAGTAAACCCATTGTAAAAATGTCTGAGTAGTTAAATGAGGCTTAGATTTAATGAGGCTGTAAGAGGGGACCGGTTTTTTAATCATACTGTAAATAAGGTTCCTATAGCAATGTCATTGGGATTAACGTGCAGATTTGATTTTGTTTCAAAATAAGAGCAGTATCTCTGTGAAGTTGGGCAAGCAATTTAAAGAGTACACTTTTACAAAGCCTTTGAAGAAGTAGTTGCTTGGTCATACGCTGACTACACCATGATAGTAAATGAAGGTGTGACATTATAAAACGTTCAAACCGTCCTTCAGCCCCCCCCTCCCCAGTACAATCTAGGTAATAAAATCCTAACACTAATTGTCAATGGCAGAAAAAACCCCTTTTCAATACTTTTTTAAAAAGATACTCACTTAATTCCAGATTTTTGTGCTACTTCATATGCTAACGGTGAACTGACTTTAACGTATGTTTTTAACACTGCTACTACTGGGAAATGTAAAACTGGGCTCATAACCATTAAGATTTTACCCACCAATATTTATTTTTCTTGTAGCTGTGAAAACGGCCATCTACATCTCCAAATGGTAGTCATTTGGATCACATTTGAGCTTTCTGCGTTTGTTTGCCTCCTGACATTTTCAGTGAAGTATAGGGGGTGTGCCTTACGTTGTTTAAATTAGAAAGTATGAAACTGTAAGGAGAAATACATGTAATTTTAACCATTTGACAGGACATTGTCAATAGCAGGGGATTAGGAAGGGAAGAGTGTCTTAATTATTATTCATATGTTTCTTTTACAGTAGGGGTGCATTGTCATTTTTAAAGCTGTAGTTTGATGGGAAAGCTTTAAGTGAGTTTTGCCATCAGAGAAGCAGTTCCTGCTCTGAGTAACCAGTCCTGAGCCCGGTGCTACGGCTCTCCAGTCCCTTAGTTGTGCAGTTGTAATGTTGTACAGTTTAGGGCTCAGCAATCTAAACTCCAGTCAAGATAGGGATCATAAAATCATAGAATGGTTTGGGTTAGAAGGGACCTTAAAGATCACCTAGTCCAGGCTCCCGGCCATGGGCAGGGACACCTTCCACGAGAGCAGGTTGCTCAGAGCCCCATCCAACCTGGCCCTTGATGGGGCATCCACAATTCCTCTTGGCAACCTGTGCCAGTGTCTCACCACCCTCATAGTGAAGAATCCCTTCCTTATATCTAATCTAAATCTACTCTCTTCCAGTTTAAAGCTGCTACCCCTTACTGCAAACCTCTCTAGTCGTTGTAGATGGAATTGTGCTAGTCCACTCCAGAGGGACAGCTGTCCACAGCACGGGAGGCAGGACTGCCCAGGGCTCCCGCCTTTCCGACAGCCTGCCGTGAGCGCCGGGATGCAGCACGGCTGCCTGGGAGGCTGACTCACCCGAGCGAGAGGCACAGAACTCGGTCCTGCATCGTTTGATTCCAATTTTAGTATCGCTGGCTTTGAGAGGAAGATCCAGACAATGGAGTATTCTCAGGGAAGAAAAAAAATAAAAATAATTCAGGATGAGGATATTTGGATCCATGGCAGCAGCCATAAACACAGCAGCTTTCCTCTTCCACTAAGAAAGTTTTCGACCTAGCCAGGGACTTGCATGCCCTGTCAGTGTCCAAGGTTCCCCTTCGGCAGGACATTTCCTTTCGGCTGCTACACTGTCTGCTTAAACCTTAAATTTCCAGGGGCACTGCTAGGGGTGGGTTCTGACTGCTTTATCATACAAGGGTAGATTCCTGCAGCTCTCTATTTAGAAGGCTATTTAACGTTAGCTCTCTATTCATTTGGAAATAATGGTGTTGGGGAAAAAAATTAATTAAAATGGCTTCAGAAAGTAGTTAATTATAAAGCCTACCATGGCCTGAAGTATAAAATACATTGCAGACTGAGAAATCATGTAGGGGTGCATTACTAAAATAATTAATTTAACATTTTACATATATCACCCACACAGCAAATGCCGTGGCTGCTGCTAAAATGAGTCCAGTGCCCTTCAAAAACTGTGAGCATCTCTTATATCTCCCACTCACTCCCTTTTAGATATGCTTGTTTTCTTCTTTACTATGGGCATGCACTTTGTGTTAAGAACATCAAATTTGTGGAAAGGTTTTGGGTAAGAAATTAAATCTTCACCGTATTTGTTTTACCATTATCACTGTGTTTTGTGGGGCACGGGTTTAACTCATGGAGTGCCCGATGTAAGAACGGCACGCAGTGCATAGACCTAACTGCTACCTATCTCATGCTTCCTTCGTCAGGTGCAGCTTCTGCATTGCTCTGGATTGGTTGGCATCAGCTGTTAAACTCGTCTTAGACCATTTACAATCCTGGCAGTTCTCCCAAGGGATAGCAGAGGTGTAGGGCCGCACTGGTGTGCTGGCCTTACAACCACCAAGGGATCCCGTCGAGGCGACCCTTTGAGTTCAGCACTGTTGTATGAAATTTAGGGCTTTTCTGTGCTACTGCCACTGCGTGTTTGCCTGTATATGCCAAATAAGAGTTAAATATTGCAAAGCCTCGCCTTTAAGTGCAGAAGAATAGCTGGTGACGTCTGGCATTTGGGGGCACGGGGGTGGTTTGGGGGTTTTTTGTTGTTTTTGGGGGGTTTTTTGCTTTACTTTTGAAGGAACGAGAAGGCATCCTGTGCAGGTTCTGGTTTTGTGATCCCACCCAAACCATACCTGCTCGCCGGTAGCTGTCAACAAGCTGAGGTTCTTGCCCCCTTGTCAGTGTAATTCCAAGCTGGTGCAGGTTCTTGACGTTCAGTGCTTTATCAAACAATGGCTGCTTGGCACCTATTACCACTGATCTCAGCATTGCTAATAAACAGCAACATCAAGGCCATATTTTCTGGTTCCTGTCAGACCACTGCTTTCCTGGGTGAAATAAAAGTCCTATTAACATGCTCCTCCTCATTGCCTCTGACAGTTTGATTCATTAGGCCCCCTCTTTAGATGACCTCTGCACTGACACGACAAGGAGGTGAATATAAAATGAATAGTTTGCCCACATAATGGCCTACTGCAAGTTTCAGATTTTTATCAGATCAAGCTGAAGTCCGGGGCCCGTATTAAAACCTACAGTGTACAGCGATATACGGCTGTGGGTTATGAACCGCAGGCTTTACAACATGGTTAAAGAATTAAAACCAAAGCAATCCTAGCCATCCTGATATATTGACTTCTCTAAGAATTAATCTTTCCTTTACTCTCTTGAGCATACAATACAAATCTAATTCATTTACATTATCAAATAAAATGACCTTTTGTTTTCAACATATTTTTTATTGCTAGAAAATACAGTATGTTAACTCTGTGGTTATTCAGCCTCCCATAAAATACTAATGTAAAGCCATTATTCTAGTGCCACTCTATTTAAATGTCAGTCTGCCTTTCTATTATAAACCACTAGTTCATAGGCTTGTAACTCATCAGTAAAAAAATTATTTCAGGTGAGAACTTTGAATATGAGCTCACAACTTTTCTTTGGGAGTGTATTTTTTAAAAATATGAGTGTATATGATCCCAGGGGATGAATATGTAATTGTGACTCTATAGCATGACGTTTGTAGCACCAGAAACATCTGATCATGCCAGCACGTTGCCCACCGGCCAGTGCCCCTGACTGGGGCTGGTGCTTTGCAGTTCCAGGAGAACCAGTTTGGTCAGCCGGCTAGGCAGAGGTTTTGGAAGTGCATTGCAATCCAACTAGGAGGCAACTCAGGCTTTTCATAAAACCTGGAGTTTTGACTGGTGGTTGATGAGAAAGACACCTTCGCTACCTCTTTTTTTTGCTGTTGCTGCTTGCTCGCATTTCATTATGTTCCATTAACGCTCTCATGAGGGAATTAGGTGTTGCACATTGCCTCGGAGATGCATGGGGGTCAAAATCCTTTCTCTATCCAGGTGAGAACTGGAAAGAGCATGAACAGCGTTTTCATTGACCAGGTGGAGTCACTGATATCAAGTGATTCTACTGAAATGTGAAATAGTGAAAAATTCTACTGCGATAGTTTCTAATTAAAGTTTTCACATTAGGGTTTTTTTCACCACAATTTGACAAGAGTCAAATTAACTCTCATTTAGTCTGTGGTAATCTTCATCTCCCACAAACCTCTTTGAAGGGACAACATGAAGGTGGGTGAGCCTAAAATTAAATGTTTTTTAAATTGACCTGCATGTAATCTGAGCTCCTTATTTAATGATCTTGAAGCCAACAAAAGCGAGTGACTCATGCTTAAACAGATCCTTTTCAATTAAAATAATGCTCCTTTTACCTCTGTGATGCCGAATGCTCTCTGCAGTCTTTTAAGCAGCTTCTGCTTCTTTTATGACCCTCATATGTTTTTTTCCCCTTGGTCTCTTCTGTCAATTTTTTTTTTCCTTTGTGTTCATCTGTTGATCAAGTAACTGCATTACTTTAATTGATTTGCTAAATTGGCTGATACATAAGACAGCTCCTCCAGGTAATAACCTGAAAACATTAGCTTATATTACTGGGGTCATGCTTGAGTGCTACAGCAGTTGGAGGTTTCATTGGTTGGGGAGTGCGCTGCACCATTTCTTCAAGTTACTTGTTAGACTCCTCCTCACAAGCAAAACAACAGGAGATAAATGTATTTTTATACATAAATATATATATACCCACACGTTGTATGCATGTAATACCGGGTATAAGATTTTTGTATGTGTGAACTTTGTTTGCATACAAGTCTCCTGAGGTTGCCTGAGCTGAGAAGGAGGTGTGATATGCATTTGAGATCCATAATCATCCCTTTCCCCAGATGACTTTTTTTTTTTTTTTTTCCCCTTGGTTGACAGAATTTGACAACTTCAGTAGCAGTGTTTTTGGATGAAGGTTGGACAGGAGTTGCTAACTTCCCCTTCCTGCAGACTCCAAAGTAGGATCACACCTTTCAGTAAAGGTGAAATTTTGACTAGGCCAGATGTCAAATTTCTGCACAAAGCAAAGGCTGTAATAAATGAAGCAAGTCTGCATATCTTTTAAGTAATTGACATTTCCTAAAACTTACAATTAAATAGTAAATCAGTGCTGTTGCTTAAAGTCCAGCCATGGTATTTTATACCATACCTAAATAAAATAAGCATTCATTGTGACGGGGGAAACTCTTGGTTGCTTGGCTGTTTTCATGGGGCTAGTGAGGGTAAGCAACTTCACATCCACCTTCAAGAATAAGCTGAAACGGAAAGTAGCACAGACTTCAAAAATAACCAGAAATGCAGGGAGGATCCTGTGGCCTAATTATAACCGTTTCCATTCTTTTCTGTAAATTTTCTGAAGATTATGTTATGAGTTCCTACCACTAAATATCGTGGGCTATGTGTGCGTGGAAGACTGATACATGTGAAGCTTGTTGGTTTTCTTGCCAGGCATTCTGGAAAGTTTCAGTTTCTTATTGAAGAATGCTAAGCTGCATTTTGAGCAAAAAATAAATAAAAATTGTGGTGGTTTTGGTAGATAAACAGCTCCATCTGGCAATAAGCAATATCAGTGTCTGATTTTTAAACCACTGGAGTAGGTAAGAATAATTGACTTATTGTTAAAGACTGATAGTGAAAATCATGGACTCATGCATTTTGTGTCTACTGTCCGATTCACGTTAAGCAAGTTACTTAGGCATATTTATTTTTGGTGTGGTCAACCTAGTTCTACACAGTATCTCTATCAACATGCTCTGTCTAGACTTTTCTGAGGCTAAATTAATTATCACTTGTGAGGTACTTGAAATGAGTTTTTGAAAGCCTTCAAGTTCCTGTGATTGTGATGGAGGTTTGTGCTTAGCGGATTTTTTTGTTGTTGTTTTTTACTTTTCAAAAACAACAAACTTGTTTGTTAACTGTGGAACCAGATCAGGAAAAGCAAGGGTAACCACACATCGAGAACGTAAGGGCACAAACCCCAAAATCTTTTCTTTTTGATTCTACCTGCTAGAGCATGGAAGTGTGTTACACGGAAAGCTCTAAAGCAATGCAAAAAAAAAGAGAGCTAAGTTTAGCTCTGATTGTAAGCCCGCTGTTTGAGAGACTTTCTAACTCAGGCTCATGTAGAGTCCTTTTTAAGTGTGTACTAACCATAGCTTTGCTAGGAGAAATTAAGAGTACTGGTGATGGCTTTCATTCCTAAGGTGGCTCAAAACATAGATGTGGTATCTAGTTGGGTATTCCTGTAAGCGTGAAATGGCGAGTCGCTTTTGTTTTCGGAGAACAACCGAGCGAGAAGTTACTTTCTTTCAGGTAGCCCAACTCTTGCTTTTTCCTCCATCAGCTGTGGCTGGGGTTTGCGTCATGACTTGTACAAGTAGTGACATCACCTAGCGTGCTCCTTCGTTTGTGCGTCAGGATTCAAACGGATAGGGCCTGCACGAACGGGAGCTGGCGCGGGGACTGATGACGGGTGCTTGGGAGGGACGTGGCCCCTCCGGGCAGCAATGACCTGGTATGTTGGCTCAGGGAGTCCCCAGCCAAAACTAATCCTCTGGGGGAAGGCTCGCATTCCTTGTTGGTGTCATTAAGTTACGTATACGAAGAGCAGTACAGGGTGCAGATGTAAAGTTACGTAAAGGTGCTGAAACACTACCTAAAAATAAGTATCGGGAACTCCTCTGTTTTGTGGCTTCGACCTTTATTAATGCACGAGCAGCCGTGTGGTTCTCTGACCCGCACAGCCTTTTGGAGGAACTGCAGAGGCTCTAGCAATGCTATAGAATTCTGTTTTAAGTAGCATTCAAAAACGTAATGTTTCTAGAGGCCGTTCTGTAGGGTCAAGAACCAAACTCGCCAGCAGGGCAGGCAGCCATAGCTTCTTTTGAGAGTTTTATTTGTTATGCTAACTTCTGTCTGGCAACATTTGTTTCACAGTTCACTGAAATGCAGCTTGCTTGTTTTAAAGGCAGCCAGCTTTCCATTTCTATTTTCCAAATGCTACTTTTATAAATACATAAAATACTCAACAGAAGCTACTGGATATAATTACACCTGTACAGATTTTGCATTTTTACATGTCAAACGCACACAGTATCCTAGTAGATTGAAAATATGCACTAATAAGTGTGTGTTGAGGGAGAGGTCTTTGCTTCCCTTTTGCTTTTGCTCTGCCTTAATTTGTGTTATCGTTGCAGAAACAGGGCTACTAGTAAAATGCTCTTCCAGATCTACCTGGGGTGGAAGCTTTGTCTGTTCACATTTCCTGCAGGGATAATAAGAGGCATGTAGAAAATTAATTTAAGATGCAATCCAACTAACATGTTAGGATCACGTTTACCAGAAGAAACCAAGCGTCCAAGCATCATCCTAGAACATGCACATGTGTTGAGCAAAATTGAATCAAAATTTCAGCCAGATGCTTTTTTTCCTTTTCTTTCCTCTTTCCCCCTGGCCTGTCCCTCAGAACGGACATTGGATTTGTGTTGTGGTGAGCTTCAGGGCCAGAGACCTCCTGCCTCTAGATGGACACTCCATGATTCTCGATGTTTCTACAGACACCACAAAATTCTATCATAAAAATTGGAGGAGTTCAAGCTCTTTTCAATACTGCAGCATCCTTTCACACTTTAGGGGTGCATGCACCCTGCACGGGATGCAGCGTGGGAATGAAGGGGAGAATGTGCCCTCTCGGCAACGGGAAGCTGTTCTGCAAGTCACTCCAGCGTGGTACTGCCTAGGCCTGAGCTGCTGCACCATGACGGGAAACACGGTGTACGTACCGTATGGACCCAGCTGGGGCTGGCGCTAGCTTACACCAGGTCTAGCCTTCAAGCCATCCTCAACCACATGCCAGGTCTGATAGTTGTTTCTATTAGTAGGCCTTTGTAATTCTGTTCTTTTTAAAAGTAGAGTGAAATTAGCCCTTGAGTCAAGTTTGACTTATTTTCATATTTTGGGGATATTAAAATATCTCCCAGATCTCATTAAGTAAAGCCCTAAATAAAATAATTGCAATACAGTTAGGGATTGGAAAACCTCAGAAGATTTGGAGGAAATTTCCTCTTTGATGAGCAATTCGGATACTTAAGCAAAGGTTGTCTGAGTCAGAGACATTAAAAATCCATCTACTCCCTTCCTCCTCTCCTTTCCAGTATCCACTGGCTTCCTCGTGTTGTCCCTTCCTCTGCTTACGATATACAATGAAGTGTATTCTTTCCCCCTGTGCTCTGTGTCCTGCTGTCCTCCCCTGTCTTGTGATCCTCCATGACATTGCTGGCATTTTAACCCCCTGCCTGCCTGCCTGCTCCTTTGGCCTCAAGTTTCTTAAACCCTTCTGGTTTTGTTTTTTTAAATACGTCTTCCCTCCACAGAAGGTGAGTTGTCATCTTAAATACCGTCTGTGGTGCTCTGGTATTGTTAACACAAAACATGCGAACTGAGCAGACATCTTACGTTCCTCCTCCAAAATGCATCAGTAACCATTCAAGGCACGGGATAGATAGAAGACGCTGGTGGTTGGTATGGGCCATCAGAGACACCAGGCGCTGAAAGGTATCCCCAGAGGTAGTAGGCTTTAGATTTGGGGCCGGACCTCAGTCAGCTGTCAGTGAGAGCTGAGGCAGCCTAGAGGCAGCGAAGGTGGGGATGGCAGAGCGCGAGGCGGGGGGGAACTGCGAGGTGCGGGAGGGAATTCTTTTCACGCACCCGTTTCCAGCCATATGGATGCCTAAAACTGCACTCGCCCCGTGTCTGCCCCTGGTTTAGGTGACAGTCTGGTCCGGGTCAGCACATGCTGGATGGCAGCAGTCGAGGTCCTGGCTTTTTCTCTTGCCCCTCTCGGGTCCAAGCGCGGGCCTGCCTGACAGCAGTCTATGCTAAAACCTCCAGTGACCGGTCTGTGCAGGGTAGGGTGGAAGCTGGTAGCAGCTTGGCGCAAGGAGCGTACCAGGTCACGCTGGTGTGCGGCGGTGAGGTGGTTACTGCAACTGTTCATCGTGGAAGACTGCTTTTTAGAGAAAAGGCACCGGGTGGACACGCTGCCTCCAAACATGGTGGATGTGTGGGGGTTGTGATTCGCAGATGTTTTGTCAGTTAGACAACCAGCAAGTGTTTAGAGGTTGTAGTATGTAAGTTGAAAGAGAGATAAAACCTGCAAAAATTTTTTTTTCCAGCAGCTGTTGAGGCTTCAGGTTTTTGTAACATTGTAAAAATAGCAGAACTGTGTTTTAGAGACCGCCTGACTTCAGTGCAGATAAGGAGATAGGTACGGTAACATGGCTGAGGTAAGCACAGTACTGGTAACCCACTTGGCTGAGAGCTTCCGCTGTTTAAAGATGCAAGGTAAGCAAAATCCCAAGGGACCAGACCCCATGAGGCTTCTCTTGGTTCTGTGTTACTGTCCCTGCTTTCCAAGTGGGACACTGAGGCCCAGCAGGTAGATGCTGTTGGGACTGAAAGACAGCTTGAGCCACCAGACAGAGCCTTTCACGGACACCACAACATTACATGTAACGAGCACATGTAGGAAATCATTAGCCTTTAAGATTTCCTGGCTGTTGTTACATGATGAAAAAGCATTTGAATAGTCACTATAAGAAAGAGTCTTTTTAAAAAAAAAAAAAAAGCTTTTGTAGCCGTTTCAGAGCCTTTATAGAAGCTCTTATCTGGTAAAATGTGCTTCCTTAACACATTGTGCACTTGCCCTGCTCAGCCTTTTGTTTCCATGATTACAGACACTCTCCTCCTCCCCCTTCTCCCTTGCCCCACGCTGCGGTCCCTTTCTGTGCCCTCCCGCTCGGCACGCTCTCTCCGCTGACTGAATGGAGACGGGCACGCGTGCGCTGCCCCGGCCAGCATCTGCACGGCGTTCGGCGCCGAGGCGGGAGGGTTGAAAGGCTTTTCTTTTCCGTGCGCACGGGTCACTCCCCCCCACCCCTTTGCAGCTTGTTCTCTGCTGGTCTGCCGCGCTGCTGCTGCTGCTGCTGCTTTCGTCCAGGACCGGACTAGGTACTTCGGCGTACGTTTGTAGGCCAGTCCTGCCACTGAACCAGCCTGGGAGCCTGTGCCCGTGCCCTGTCCCGCCATTTCCATTCTGCTAATGGAAGGGTCTCTCTCCCTCATGAGTCGGGTCTGAGCATGCCATTTGAATGCTGGCAAAAATGAAGAGCATCTCGTTATTGTTACTAGTTGTGTACGAGGGCTTCGTGCTGCCAGGCGTTTTAGACGCCCCCGCGGCTATTGCCCTGTAGGAGGAAACAAACTGAGATTTTTGCTTTCTGTGCACTTCAGTCATTGGATTCAGGATAAATCTGAAGCTTTCCTAAAAGACTGGGTAGCCGTAAAATTGAATGACTACACGGGGTTAAAAACAGAGGTAATCTATTTTTTCTAACCCTGTTTAGAAGTAACTATTGAAGTAAGTGGATTTACTGATGGAGGTAAAAGAAAAACCTGAATCTGGAAGGTCTCATTGTACAGTTACCTTTTGAGTTGTTGAAATCTGAGGGTCAGGTAACTAAATTCACAAGCCAGAGAAGAGATGAAAATAGGTAGTAGAAGATACCATCCTTCAAATATGTTAAAGTTCCAGAAGGAGTTGAAACTCCTGTATCCCCTGGATGAACTTGGCCATGGCCTTGTGTCTGCTGTTTACCTGTGTGACAGTGTTGCTTCTGAGGTGTACACACCAAGGAATGGTTGTGATATTGTGTCATAAAATAATGCTCCATCACTGCGGGGTTTTTTTTGTTTTTGTATTCTGTTTTTAAAATGTAATAGTAAAATAGTAAAACCGTACGAAGTTATCTGGGAGCAGGGAGATCCGATCGCCGGCTGGGAGGCAGCTCTCTGCCTTTAAAAGCAGGTGGATTTGTGTGTCTTGTCAGGGGATTCTCCCCAAGCAGCTGCAAAGGGAGGGTGAGTCTTGTCACCAAGCTTAAGGTCCCCTCCTCCTTGGCATTACGTCGAGTGACGTCTGTGTCTCTCGCAGCACGAGGCGTGAAGATGATAACGCGGCCTCCTGCATGAGCGTTCTTTTTAATTGCAGAAAACGTAACTTCCGAAGTGCCAGGTGGAGGGGGATCTGTGGGGGTTCCTGCGCAGAAGTGGAGAGCTGGAGGGAGTAACGCCGGGCCAGGCGTCTGCCTTGCGTGAGGCTATTCCCCCTGTCACATCTGGCGCCGGCGTAAGCGCTTATCCCTAAAGGATGAGGGAGCTTTGCAGTCAGGGGCGGGCTGAGCTGCCAGGTGAGCCAGGGAGCCAGAGTTACCGTGACGGTTTGATGGCACCTGGGGATGCCGTGACGTGCGGCGTGGCTCTGGCGAGCAGAGGCTCTCCCGCACGCGGGCTGACGCGACAGGCGAGCGCGACGCGTGTCACGCTGTGCGTCGGGTATGAGGAAGTGTTCGGGTCCGTCAAACATAAAATGACAAAATCATTTGTAATCTCTCATTACTAATCCCTGTAGTTTTTATGTCCGTGCCTCCCTTGTGGCATTATTCAACAGCTGATTGCTTTCTTTCCTTGTCAGCTACTTAAAAATTAAGTATAATATTAAAGTTTTTAGGAGTTAAGGGAAATGTTTTACTTAGAACTTAATAGGAAAGAAAAATATGTCAGCTCTTAAATATGGCTACTAATAACTAAGTAGCCTTTACTGATTATTTGTACCTGATAGCAACTTGGGACAGGTGAGTGCAGCCAAAGTTCATTATAGAAATTTCTGCCTAGATATGAGGTAGTTTCTCCTGGCGGGTAATCAGCTCAAGAAGATGCAGCAGGAGGCACGTAACTTCATACACAATTTTTTTCGCTCTGATTTATTTAGAAGTTGAGAGCCACTGTGCTTAACTCCTACGTATGCAAAAAAGGGCGCTAATGGGAGTAAAATGCCACTATCCACTACCCCTTGAGAGGATGCTGCCTACCTGCGGCGCAGGCGTTGTCTCCGCTGCACGCGTTTCGCGTGTGCTGAGGGTAACAGATGCTACTCATCTGTCTGCTCACGGGATGCACGGTGCATCGGCTCCGTTCTGTCTGCGCTGCAGCACGGCATCGTGCAAACACCGGATGACCTTCCGAGTGATCTCATCCGCACCTGATGCGGTGCCATAAAGCCCTTTTTTCTTCTCGGTGGTGCTGTGAACACGTCTTCCCTCCTGGCTTTCTGGCGAGGCCATGGGGGCCGGTGACTCGGTTTCCATCATCAGGGCGCTGTGCTCTCATTGAACGTGCAGTGCAGGTTCATGTTTTAAATGCCTGAAACCTAAGTCTGTAAGCCAGGTGCTCTTCCAGTCGTGCTGTCTCTTGGCCCTGATTTATTCATTTTGTGTGAAAATACATGTTAAAGAAGTACTTGACCGTCTTTTTTGTGCATGTAGAACCATAATGGGGAAGGTTTCTCGAAAGTTTTCTTACAAGTGGATTCCCATGTGGTGCCTGTTAGTCACAGCTAATTACAGAGGCTGGTGAATGAAGAATATATTGGAGCTCAGGTTCCCCTCCTCCTCCTCCTCCCCCAGTGCTTCAGAAGAAAATAAAATAAAAAACCTGCAGTCAAATCCCGTTTTTTCTGTGGCTGTAGTCTCCAAAGAGCTCCAGAGAGATCACAGATGTGGTTTCACATTTCAGGTTTAACTATGGTGTAATAACTACAGTATTATCTGCAGGAGAATTGCAAGTGGGGAAAGAATCATTAACTGACAGTGGAAAGTTCACCCTACGCGCTGTGTGTTTGTTTTTTTTAAGCAGCTGAATGTTTAGCCAAACCATATTTTAACTTTTAACTGCGGCCCTGAGGGTTACGATAATCTTGATACATTAAAACCTAGGAACATTATAGGAAAGGAAATCTAGATATGTTTCAAAAAGGTCAATCGTAGAAAAGCAGAAACACTTGTGATTTAGCTAAAGCTAAGACACATGCTTCAGTTTTAATTCAGTTGCCTTGCAAACCTCCTGTGAGGTACGTTGACTTGACTTTACAACATACAAATTTTTTTAAATGTTTCCGTGGGTGCAGGGTAAGACAGCAGTGAGAGGTGAAATTTCATTGTTAGGCACATGAGGAACCCAGAGCTTACATAAAATGTTTAACTAACATGTAATTTTCCCATCTTTTGTTAGCCTTCATCCAGCATCCAGGAAGCCTGCTAAGCTGAAGGAGTTCGTGTGTGTACTACAAGTATTAGTTGAGTAGGACTACATGGGATATGTCTATTATTTGTTACTAAGGCACCAGTGACCTTCCTGCTCCTGCATTAGCAGGGCCTGCTGTTTTCCCATACTGCTGATTGTCAGGAATTCAGACCATACATGTAACTGTGTAGACTCTTCACTGGTCAAATTATTGTCTCCGGAAAACAAAATACTTCAATTACAAAAAATAAAAATTAGAG
>NW_010563959.1:29810-37304 GCF_000687285.1 Phaethon lepturus | reverse complement strand
AGCAGGAAATTTCCACTTAAATGCGTATGTGAGGCTGGAAAAACGTATGATTTAGAGGGTGCCAGAGGCAGATTATATAATGAAATCATGTAGGGCTCTTGAGCTCTCTTTTTAACAGGTACGCTTTTTTTTAAGCTTTGTTTGTGGTTAGCTTCTTTCCCCCGATTTTTAATTTCTATTTTCAGAACTGCAATACACAGAAGACCACGGGAGTAGCTTGAACTCTCAGGAAGGTGCCTCCACATGCCTAGGGCTAGCACAGGAGTATCCTACCCAGAAAATGAAGCAACCCAGTCTAAACCTAGAGCCTGAGCTCTAGGAAACACACACATGCATGGAAACTCTTAAAATTGGTACAATACTAGGCAGCTGTATAAAAAGTTTTTAGTAACAGGTGTGAATATTATAGTATCTCTTCAGAACAATTGCTCTGTGTACCTGATAAGAAAAGGCTTTGTTATAATATACCTGCATCAAAGTGATTCAATTTGGCTGTTGCACACTGAAAAAGTATTCCTGGAAGGTCTGCTTTTCATTAACTACATGCCTGGGTTGATGGATAAACCAATGTATGCGAACAACGCCGTGCTGTGGTGGTGGAGACTGAGGATCTCTGTTTTCTTTAAGAAATACTAAATGAATTTTAGGTGATAAGATCTCTTTAAAAAGTCACTGTGAGGCTAACCATCGCGTGATCAAGACCTCTAGGAGGCTCAGGACCTCAAAGCCAAGTTAGGTGGCAACGTTCTGATACTAAAAGTGCTAAAAGGAGCAAGTTGAGCGTGGTGAAGTACTGCAGTACAGATGGTGCGGGTAACTGCGGCATCGTACAGCCTTCCTGTTGGGCTGTTACCACTGGCTGCCCTATGCTGTGAAAAACTGGCTCTTGCCTCCAGAAAACTTGAGATTTTTTGCTTGTTTTGGTAGGTAACATAAGGAAGGAGTTCTTACGTTTTAACATCCCCAAACTTGGGAAAAAAAGCTTTAGAGTTAGACTGAGTTATTTAAGCTTTTTTCCCTTTCTCTCTAGTGAGTGAACGCCCCCAGGGCTGAATATTCTCGAAGTACAAAAAGAGCATAGGATATTAATCTAAACTCAAATGTGTAGATTACTGTATGTAGGTATCTGAACCAGTTTGTTTTGGAGGCATCCCATTCAAAAAGGCTGTTTGTAAATAATCTGTGAAGCACAAAAATTGTTTTAATTCAGAAAAATTGGAGAAGGGAAGAGATTTTTATTTTACACTGATGCAGTTCATCTTATTTCCCCCTAAAGGACACCGTGGTTTAATGGATGGGGCTTTAACCTACCCAGAGGTCAGTCTTTGCTAGACAAGTGGAACCTTATTCCTGAGGGAATTGATATACTAATGACACATGGACCTCCCCTTGGTAAGTCAACCAAAAGCTCTGTGTGATTTTTTGCATGAGAATTTTACTTTCAAAATAAGCAAAATTAATAATGCTTTATAAGCTATACTGTAATAGCAGCCTAACTCAAAACTGTGAATTAAAAAGCCTTTTTGGAAGAAGTGATGATTAGGTTTAGCAGATCTATTGAGTTTCCAGGTGTTTTCTTAATAAAAACTAAATTTTTTTGTTAAAATCAAGCTAGGGAAGATCAAATACCTGATTCCATAGCCATTATAGTTTGACACTTTATTTAAGAACAGTATTCCTCTGACAAACAGTTCCCAATCCCATATGATTTTTCAGAGATGGACTAAAACTTTTAAAACATCTTACCACTGCCATGGCATGTTTCCTTAAAGTTTTAGAGTATGCAGTCAAGAGTTCAGGAGCATGTAGCTGCATATTCTCTTTGATAATGTCCTTGTAAACGTAGAATATGTAACAGTAGTTTTAAAGATATTAATTGGCTTGTAGCAAATTTGTGAAGGAATAAAATTATGCTCTCAGATAATTGTTCCTTACTGAAACTAATGACGGGTGAGCACAAGTCTATGAATGCATAATTTGTTTTTTTCATTAAGTAGTTGAAGTTTTTCATTTAGTTAAATTTTGCTTGCCTTGTAAGCGTAATTCACTGATCCTCATTTTAATTACAAGTTTTAAACTAAGTTCTGATGGTCTCAAAAACACAAAAAGATGATCATTGAGTAGAGGCAGAAGTGCTCAGTTCTGGCATATCTAAAGTCATTAAAGCCCACACTAAAACCATTTGAAAATTCCCGCTGTTTTTTCCCTGTCCTGTAATCCACAAGATAGGTTCACATATTATTTACCGGTTTTCTTTAAGACGTGTGGCAAGCTTTTCAGTTGGTTTTACAACTGAGCATCTGCCTTTTATAAATGTGGCTTATCAGGATAAGAAAGTGTGTCAGTCTCTTCTTCATTCCCGTTGTTGTTAGTAGACTGTGATTTTGTCAAGCTTTTAGTAAGCTCTTGAAATCCAAGGGGTCATATCATCACATGAACATGTGAAGTCACTGACTTTGGAGATGGTAGTGAATATAAAAAAAACTTCCCAGAATTGCAAGGTGCCATTATAAAACAGCATTGAAGTGCTACCGGGCTGGCTCAGTGCTCTCACAGAGCTGCTTCGTGACCGTGGAGTCAGGAATTAATATTAGCATGCTTGTGTTTTGTATCACAATTCAGTTAAAAGTCAGCAATCTAAACAGAGCCAAGGAAAAAAAAAAGTCCAGAAAGTTTTCACCAGGAATGTACTTACCGCTCCTTTTATATCCTGGTTACTCTTTTAATACTACTTAAAGAATGTTGTAAGGCGATCCGCAAATTCTCTGTCACCTTACTAGAGCTACCAGCGTGCTGCACTGATAAAGCAGTGATGCACCATCCACTGACAGCGGAGCGCACCAGATACTGAAAACCAACGCTTTGCATAGCACTCTTTTCATCTGTTTCTTTTCCCAAAGAAGCAAAAAACCCCACAAGCGTGTTTACAATGTTTCAGGGGTGCTATTTTAAATGGGCTGCTAATCCGTCTGCTCTGAATTGGGTTTATATAGAAGTACTGTGATGCTGCAGACACTGAGTGCTTTAACTGAATAAGAGTACTTAAGTTTTGGTTTTGATGGAGATAATGAAGTCCAATTTCAAAAGGTTGGCACCATATTTTAACTATAGACACAGATTAGGTGCTAGCACTGTGCCTAAATGGAGTCTTAGCCTGCATGGTAATAGTGACAAAATGCTGCCTTTTAAATTACATAAATATTAAGGGAGGTAGAGCTGTAACTGGACTCTTTGTTCTCTCCAAAATTCAGTCAAGTTCATGTCACAACATGTTTTTACTACCTGGGATAAACTTGGCACAGGGTGTAATTACTTTAAAGTCAGTAGAACGGCGCTACAGTTAGATGTGGCTCCTGATTTCCCTTCTGCTCCTCCTCGTTCTGCTTGCCCTTGCTAGTCCAGGCAGCAGACTTCCGTAGTAACTGGTGTCAGGTTCTGTGCATCTTCCCGTACTCTCCGTCGGCCCCATAGTCGATTGGCACTAGCTTGTCGGAAGGTCTTCTGCTGCATTGCTTGTTGGTGGTGACCGGGACTCCGAGGTAGCCAGGCGTTTGCAGACCATGGTCCTCTGGAAGTGGTGGGAGACTGCCTTTTAAATCTTTGGGGTGGCAGAGGTACAGCTCGTAGATCAGCTGATCTTCCTGAGGTATTTTGTTTCTGGAGATTTATTTCTAGCTGGCCTGGAAGCTAACTGCGGTGAGAGCCAGGGGAAAGGGAAGAAAAATCCACAGCAGTGCCGGGAATAAATGTCCTGGGGTTTCAAGGTGGAAGATGAGTTTAAACTTATAGTATAAAAAACCAAATCACATCCAGAAAAGTATTAATGCAGATGGAAGGAGGAAATCTTAAGGAAGACAAAGTGACAGTGAAACATTTCTTAAAAGCCATTGTGTGCTTTAATGGAGAGGTTACGACTACAGATAATGTAATAAACCTTCTGTGAATTATGACTTCCTGAAAGACTACGTGAAACCTTACCTGAATAGAGAAAATTAATAGTATTGATTGCATTTTGCCTTCAGGTTTTCGAGACTGGGTTCCAAAGGAGCTGCAGAGAGTGGGTTGTGTGGAACTGTTGAACACGGTGCAGAGGCGAGTAAGGCCCAAACTCCATGTCTTTGGTGGGATTCATGAAGGTAAGGAGCAGCATTACTCCCCTCTTCGATCTCGGGCTGGTTTAGAAGAAGTGGGTTTTGATGGTGTATTGCAAAGGATGGATAATGGCATATTGGAGTAAAGTAGGTAGGGAACTGAGGGGAGCGATTGCATGCACAGCATTTCATAAATTTATTCCAGAATTAAAACAGACTGTTTCAGGAACATGTGCTACATTTAGCCACCTACATCTTTCACTGTGCAAAGGTTGTTCTATACAGGTTATTTAAAAGCAATTCAAATTTTGACAAATTTGGTTAGAGAAACAGATGAGATTCCCCACACTTGCAAGCCAAAATGAAAATTATCCCCATTATTCCAAGCACAGGAGCCAAGAAAGGTGCTAGGGGGAAAAAAAAAAAAAAAAAAGAAAATCGAAGACAACTTACTGTCTCAGCTTACCTCCCTCAGCGTATAAGGAAAAGCGGAGAGGAGGGCATCGTCAGTCAGACGTCAGGAGGAGAGATTGCCAGAACTCACTTTCCATACGTTTCTAAAAGCATCCTGTAATACAGTTTGTACTGTGTATGTTACCTTCCAACAGTCTCATATTTAGAAGACATACTTCCCCACTGTCAGTACCAGCTTGGGCAGAGTGTGAAGCTTCAGAAACAGTAAGCTCAGTTTGTGGCAGTGGAAGAGACTGAGAGATTAAATCCATTTTGGAGATACTTAAATATTTAATACAATTTTGTAGCTTTCATGTGGCTGAGACACAAACACTAAGAGTTCCTCCTGAGAGAGAGTGTAAGACTTTCTGACCCTAGAACTCAAAATTACACATTAAATGCTTTATATTGTCCCCCCTGGAGGTTTCTCCATAGGCTTAAGGATTTGGAGGACTTCATAAAAGAAAAATAAAAAAAAAGGACAGCTTTCTCAACTAGTGGTGTTGGTTTTTCTGAAGCCCTTGTGACTTCAAACAGTGAGTTTTATGCCTGGTATCTGTAAATAAAGAGTTTATAATGGAAATACTGACCTTAAGTATAGTGGCGTGAATAACAGTCTTTTTGTATAAATATTAATCATTGCATATTAATAACAAGTGAATACAACAGGAGTTCCAGCCAAAGCATGTAAACTGCCTACAGCCTTTGTAGGCACATTGGATGATATTTGTAGTTGTAATAGTGCTGAGTAATGGGAGAGGAAGGTATTTTAATGTACAAGGTCGTTACTATGAGAGTGCAGAGGAACCACATTTAAACCTTATGTTTAAACCTCATAGGAAAGGTGGTAGCACGTATTAAAAGTGAACGTTCAAATACATTCTTACAAGAATACTAACAAAAAAGTTAAAATCCCATTTAGTACTTACGCAGAAGACGTGAGAATGGCTTGTTTCAGTACAGAAAGAAATAGCCAAGTGTTAAGAGCGTTATCTTGCAGCGCAATTAGTTGTCATCTCACTCCAGCTGAGGTGAACATGCATCACATTTCATTAAATCAACAGAGGCTATACACACTTTTGGTGATGCAGGTTTTTTCCTCATTGATAAGCAAGAACAACCGCAAACAAGGTTTTTCGCACCGTGAGATGATCTAAATCAAAATTGCCAGTCTAAATAAATAAAGTAATACAGGCGGACAGTGCAGCAATTCTGAAGTGATTATTCTTTCTGATAGACACTGTGGGTAGCTGTATTTATCTTAGCTTTCAGACAGTGTTGATCTGTACTACATCATAATAGTTTAAAAGAAAAACATTTTTCCCCTGTGGGTTAGCAATGGGAAGTTCTTTTCCTCCATGAAACTCTGATGTTGGTTGTTTGTTTGTTTGTTTGTTTTTTAAAAAAAAACACCCTACATTTAGTGCCAAATCCTTCCTAGTTTTTTTCCTGGCTTCTTTGTTAGCTTTCTGTGGATGTCAGCTGAGAACAATGGCAAAGCATCCGCTCACCTCTTGCACTGATGGAACTGGAGCCCCTATCTCCTTATCCTTGAGAGGGTGTCTGTGAGAGGGGAGCTTCTGCCTTCTCAGTATCTCTGCACTTTTGCTACTCATTTTCTTACACCAGATTTGCTGAATCAAGGCTCAGGTGTGACTCAGTTCATGGGTCGCTATAGTCTGCCCCACTTGCCCAAAATTACTGGAGTGCACAACCCTCCGTTACGTCCTATTCCTGTGCGGCAAGAGGGAGAGAAGATAGAGGCCAGCAGAGAAACAGCATTGCTGCTGGTTCCTCAGCTGCCCTCTGGACAAGAGCATTGCCGGCCCGATGTTTAGAAGGTTGAGAACAGTCTTCAGCACCCTGAAACTGATGACACAGTGTTACTGCAGAGTCAAGTCCTTGGCATGCTGAAAAACCCATGATTAATATTCACTACTTCTTGCTTTTTTATTTGAGAACACGTTATCAAGACCCCTTCGTAATGAAAAGCAGTCATCTTTTTAACCTTCACCTCAATTTTCTGCTTAAGCTTTGGGCCATCCATTGACCTCCAGTGCCCTGTTGTGTTTATAGCAGGAGATCCCTTTCCTGAGTCGTGATTTTTCCTGGCAGATAACTATATGTACAAATATATAAAGTAAATATGTATGTGTATTTTTAACTTGCTAATGAGTTTCTGAGGTTTCACAAGCCAGCGTGATCGCCAGCTTGGCAGTGCGATGATAAGGAACGGGATGATGAGGGCTAGCATGGGGAGAGCTTACCGCGTTTGGTTCATTGCCTGAGAGGGGTTTTTCTGTAGGCAAAAACCAAAGTTACTCCTAAATCTTGTGCTCCTGATTGGTTTTTCTTCTGACAAACGTTACAGGCGTGCAAAATACAGCTCGCTAATTAAGTAACGAGAAAAAGTACGTATGTGGTTTTGTCTCTGCTTCTGCTGTATCCAGTTGCAAGCTGGGATTTTCCGTGGGGGAAGAAAGTTTGTACATAAACATCTTATTTCAAAGACAGTACGCCGTATTTTCTCAATCGAGCCTTTGTGGCAGCTTTCAAGCGCTTGTATCATTTTGAAGGGATTAATTTAATTTTATTCCACAGGATTGATCCCACCACACGCTTTCAGCGCCGCTGCCCACGGGCGGTATCGTTTTTTTATACTGCAGTAAGTGTGACACTTTCTTCCCACAGGTTATGGCATTATGACAGACGGTTACACAACGTACATCAATGCTTCAACGTGTACAGTCAGCTTTCAACCAACCAACCCTCCAATTATATTTGACCTTCCAACCCCTCAAGGATCATGAAGCACTACTGCACATTTGGAACTGGGGAAGGTCTATAAACTGCCATTTTCTAATTATAAAACTTACATTCTATTACATGTTTATTTCAAAATTGGGGGGGGGGAGAATTTGGGGGAACAGTGGGGCTTTTTGGGGGGGGG